>NC_056744.1:1153541361-1153841361 GCF_019279795.1 Protopterus annectens
TTGTGGTTTTGGGCTGTTGGTATTTTGAGGATTCGACTTTATGGTCTCAATATACTGAAATTTGACATTTCAGTATTTTGAGATTATAAAGTGAATCTATATATATATATATATATATATCTGTAGATAGATATATGGATAAGATAGATTACTGTTGGATAATTTCACAGGGCAGACATTGTACTTATTGCATAAGGTTGGTTTGTGGGGTCGGTCATAAATCACCTGCACACAAGTCAAAACCAGCCTGCAACGTCTGTGCATCACTTGATTTGTGACAGTATACCTGACTTCCTGATGGTTTTGTGCTTCATATACAAATGAGATTCAAAACATGAATAATCCATGATACATATTGCATGCATTTTACCATATGCATCTCATGGCAGTACTGCTGCACAGTTTGGGGCTGTTATCTGAAACTGGAGGACTAAAAGGCAATCCCAAGCTACATTAACACATGCACATTGTCAGATAGGGAAAATGTAGAATCTACACCTATGCACAGATACCAATAATTCAGTTGTTGTTGTTGTGTCTTTCGGCTTTCCTCGGTTAGGGGTCGCCACAGCGGAACTCCGGTCCGCTAATGATCGGCAGTAGATTTTTACGTACCGAGTTGCCAAGAATTCAGTCAGGTTTAAAAATACCTCACCATCAATTATCACCATAAGTATGCATAAGTAGCATTATACGTACGTATACATAACAGTGTCCTAAAGCAGTTGGATTATCTACTGTGCAAGTAATGGTAACTGCCGTCAGAGCTGCATGAATAACAGTGGTCTAGGAAATAGTGTTCACATTAATTTGCTAGGTTTCCACACTGCCTTGGATCTCTCCTGCCACTCTTTACTCCTGTTTACCTCCCCTCCCCTTCCCCCACCTACCCTACCAGACTCCCTTAGTGACCACCTTCCTATCTAAGTTCTTAGACATGCTGTTCAGATACCTAAATACCAGGTACAAAGATTTTTGCAATCTCTCCATTTTTAACAGTGAGACCTTTACTCACATGCTAAACTCTATAGACTGCTCAATTCTGAAACACACCCCTCTAAATGATGCTGTCCTTCATTTCCGTCACAGTTTTCTCTCCACCCCTGACTCCCTGGCACCTCTCTGAAAAGTAAGAATCAAAACAACCCACACCCCCTGGCTCTCAAAATATACATTTACTCTTATGAAAAATAGAGACAGCACCTGGAAACAGTGGAGTACAACTAAATCACCTTCTCTTCTCCAAACCTGTAAACAACTACTTAACCTGGTTAAAAAACACATCAATACAGATAAGAAAAAATTCTAATCCATTGCCCAACACACCTATAAGTCTAACCAAAAAATGTCTGGCACTCTATTAATAAGATCCTGCATGCAGGCAACCCTTCTACCTCCAAACATTACCCTGCCAAATCCTCCTTTGAAACTGCCACTCTTCTAAATTCATATCTCATTGAATCTTTTCACAAACAATGGTCAGAACAATAAACACACTCTCGCCACAGTGCCTCAAGGCTCTATTCTTGGACCTTTACTCTTTAATATTTTCACAAACCAACTGCATATTTCCTGTACAGCATCCTCCCTGACACAATATGTGGATGACTCTCCCCTTATTACCTGTTCTGACTAGGGTTGTCAACTTTTCTTGTCAAAAATTCTGGACACATACATGAAAGCAAAATGCATGCAGAATAGAAGTGTGCATTAACCTCCTCTCAAGGCGATTGTCGTACAATATTGCTATGCTCAAGCAAACATATTTGGTTTGCTATCAAAATGTTGAATGTTAGTTCAGCGAACGTGGAAAGTCGAACATTAGTCGACTTTCCATGTTGCTGAACATTAGGAGACTGCGATTACATATCAGCAAATGCAAATGTGCATTCACTGATATGAACTCAATGTTATGAGTAGAGTTGTAGTACAGTGCGGATTGGTAAATCCCTTTTCCTCACTGTAGTGTGATCTCAGAGTTAGAATATTTAATTTGCAGGGGGTTTGGGGTGCAGGGGGGGGCTTGCCCCCCTGCTCAAACATAAATGACAGTGTAGGTGTTTAACGTATGTTTGCGCCTACACTTCCATCATGTTCCAGTTTCGCCATAAATGTCAAATTTATTGATGTCGATCAACTGAGTCGACATTTTCATTCATAGTATTCATACAGAATAATGTCATTTTCGGAATATTGACCGTTCGTGTATATGCACATCAATATTTTGAAAGTAAACCACATATTCTCGTGTTCTTCAATGTCAGTGACAGTGTCCCTTAATTCTATACTGTCCAGAAAAATTCTGGACAGTTTCTAATCTGCTGAATACTACTCAACATAGCTTCCTATCTGTAGAAAAATGGCTAACCGACAACCAATTCTAAATCCCCAAAAAAACAAAGCTATTACTCTTTTTTTCCAAAAACTCTCTCTAACCTCAAAACAACCTTCAACATTTCTTCTCTTGACATTACCATCATACAACCTGACCCACATACTAAACTTATTGGTGTTATTATCGATGACCATTTAAAATTTGATACCCGTATTCAGCACTGTATCAAAAAGACCAATCAAAAACCTGGCCTACTCTACAGACATAAAAAAATATAAAGCCCATGACACTAGGCAGAAACTAGCTGAGACATTACTCCTTCTGTGTCTACTTTATGCTTCCCCAATCTTTTCACATCTACAGTCTAGCCTTTTGGCTAAACTCTTGTCAGTCATAGTATAGTGTTGCAAGATTTGCCAGTAACCAACCCTACAAATCTCATCACTGCCATGCACTAAAACAACTCCAGTGGCTTAACTTCCCCCCAGCACCTGCTTCACTCCCAGCTGCAAATGACTCATACTTTACTCTTAAACCCCTTTCCTGTCCTGCTCTGGCCTCACTAATATCACATTATACCCCTTTCAGAACTCTCCGCAGCTCTGACCAACTCCTTCTGGACACCTATAAACTAAACAAAAGCATTGGTAAACTTCTTTACAAATGTAGTATTTCCCATGCATGGAGCAAACTCCTCCTTAATATCCAAATCATTTCTAACATAAATCTCTTTAAATCCAAACTTAAAACTTTTTTCCTAAATGCCAACACCTATCACTGCAATGATCCCACTTAAATCCCACCTTACTACAGCTCACACTTTTAACACCCACCTATTGCAAGTGTCCTATCTCTGTTGCATCTCTTTCTCTTTTTGTTAATTAAAAAAAATTCTAACTTTTGTACTGCATGTCATGCACATTATTGTAATGTTTATGTAAACTTCATTCTCAGGCCTTTTGTAAATTTCTAATGTTCTCATGTAAAGCACATTATTGTAATGTTTGCATAAAACTTCATTGTCAGATATTTTTCTTTTTTGGTAACTTTGTAATAACTGTCTGGAGCGTTTCTCCTCGGGTCTCCACTGAAAACGGGCCACTGGCTCATTTGAACTAACCCAGTTCACAAATGACAAATAAATAAGTAAATCAGTAGTGTGCTGCAGTGCAAATGCATCATTCGTCTTTAATTAATAGTCTAGTTATAACTCCTAGAGAACAAGATATAGACATCACTAATGAATGAAATATTGCTGTGTGCAAGTACCGACTGAATTATGTAAGTAGGAAGTGAACACTGTATCTGAGAGTAACTGTTAGTGCCCCTAAATGATACTGAATGAACACAAGTGATGTAAAGTAGTGTTTGCTACATTGTGAGATGTGTCCATACCAGAAGCTATACTGAAGCTATAGCCACACATTTACAAACAACAGTTAATACAACCTTTCCACTTCACAATAGGTACAGAAGAATTGCAGAGCGAGTCTCCAGATTTACCTGTCAGATTCAGTACACTGTTAAGCTTATGTTTCCACATGTAGATGTACTAGCAGCACTAAGATCTCCAGTGCTTTGAACAAACATTTCTCTAGGTAGTACATAGGCATATAGAGCTACAGAAGCGGTGGACTTTGGGCAGGATGTTCATATCTGTAACAGAAGGGTGCCTTGCTTTTCTGTATGAGATGTGCCATGAGCTTCACAATTACCGACTTCGCTGTGGAATTCTACTCTAACAAATTCATATTTTGTACATAGGCATCCTGACCCTTTCTGTAGTCAGCACTACTACAGCCTTATCTAGTTCTGCTCTTTTAAGCACTAGCCTTAAACCTTAACTCGACATTTGCAGAGTTTTCAGCTGATATAGTGCATAGTAGCATTCCATTTTGTAGAAGGCTTGTGTGAAAGATTTATTTATTTTTATTTATTTATTTATTTTACATTTGTTGACCAGGATAGTCCGACTGGATATATGTCCATTTTCAGCAGAGGCCCGGGGAGAAAAGCTTCACATACCAAAAAAGAGACAGTACATACATCACTGAGTGATAACTCAGGCAGACATGTTTAGAAAAATATAGACAAAGAGTACAGGCAGATATCAATATACACAATGTGCAGACATTACATCTGATTGGCAAAGACATATCAGAAAATGTGAACACAAAATACAATCAGATCTCATAATTCATAATGCTTAGACATTCAAATGATATGAGACATAGATACTTGGCTAAACAGCGGGTTGAGTAGCAAGACATGTATTAGTGAAGTTGTTAGGTTTAGAACAAGAGCACAGCCAATGAGATGTGAGGTATTTTTTGAGTTCTGTTTTAAATAGGGGTAGTGAGGTTTCCTTGGTAATGGTAGTAGGGAGTAGATTCCAGATTTTACCGGTTGAGTCGGCAAATATAGCATCGCCTGCAGAGTTGTTGGATTTTTGGGTCAGTATCATTAGTTTATCAGCTGAGCGTAATGGCCTGGGGGCACAATGAGGGGTGAGAATATTTTTGAGGGCAGGGGTGTTATCAGGTTGATGAAGTATTTTATGCACTACTATAAGATGGTTGAACTGTAGAAGGGTAGGATACTCTAGCCATCCCAGTGCTTTGAGGTTCTGGCAATGGTGGGTCCTAAAGGCCATGCCAGTAGTGAATCTGGCTATATGATTGTAACATCCTAATAATTTGTTGAGATCGGTTTTGGATAGGTTAGTGAGTACAGGGGAAGCATACATAAGGGTAGAGAGGAGGTGTGATCTTGCAATAGCTCCCCTAGCTGGGGGGGGGGGTGAGGAAAGGTTTGGCTCTGTACAGGGAGCCAAGTTTTTTGTTGACGGACTTAATAGTGTGATTGACATGTTTATCAAATTTAAGGTTGTTGTTTATTATTACTCCTAGAAGCTTTTTGTGGTCATCAGGGGAGATAATGGTGTCATTGCAAGATTTGATGTTGAAGGAAGGAGGAGAAATTCTACTGTTAGGGGAGAAAAGTAGTAGCTTGGTTTTGTTAGGATTTAGAAGCAGGCGGCGATTAGCTAGCCATGTTTCTACTGTGCTGAAAGTGGACTGGGTGAGGGTTAGAAGTTGTGTAGGAGAGGAGGTGGAGCATATTAGTGTTGAGTCATCTGCATATTGGATGCAGGTGGTTCCTGGGATGGTGGTGTGCAGATCATTGATAAAGTTAGAGAAAAGAAGGGGACCTAGTATGGACCCTTATGAGACACCTAGGGTTAGAGGAAGTTGGGATGACAGCTTGCTCTGCCATAAGACAGCCTGCTGTTTACCGTTTAGGTAGGTGTGTTGGTCTAAACCGATGGTTTGTAGGGTATTGAGCAGTAACGGATGGCTGACCATATTGAGAGCTTTTGAGAGATCTAGGAAGAGTGCTGAAGATAGTATGTTGTTGTTACGATGAAGATTGATGACATTAGAGAAAGCTAGAAGAGCCATGGTGGTACTGTGGAATGGCCTACAGCCACGCTGAGAGTCTGCGAGCTTTCCGTTTTGAATAAGAAAGTGCATGATTTGTCTCTGTATGCATCTTTCCATGATTTTAGGTGAAAGAATGGCTATAGGTCTAAAGTTAGATAATGCTGTGGAACTTTCTCCTTTATGGAGAGGTGTAACATGTTATATTTTCCATATTGCTGAAATGGATCCATCTGAAATGGATCTGTTGATCAGAATAGAAATGGGAAGTGCTATGGCATCAGCTGCTTTTTGAAGATATTCAGCTGGGAGGTGGTTGGCAGCTAGTGTAGTAGGTTTTAGCTTTTTGAGTAAGGTCTGGATCAGGTTGGTAGGTATAGTTTGAAATGTAAAAGTGGGTTGCGTGCCGGGTGGATCAGGGCTAGATGTGCCAGAGCTGGTGTTTGTGTCCGTGAGTGAGATGGGTAGCTAGAGACTGAATAGTTTTGGTAAAGAAGGAGTTGAAACTGTTTGCAATTTATACAGTGGATTTATCAAGGGCAGCTGAATGGGTATGAGTGGCAGAACAGCCTGGGTGGAGAAGATTGTTAATATCAGCCCAGAACTTTTGAGGTCTTCGCTGATATTTTTGTTGTAGGAGGGTGTAGTGATTTTTTTTTTTGTCTAGAATGACAGATTTTTTTGGTCTGGTTCCTTAGCTGCCGGTATCTTACTTGGTCCATAGGGGCTTTGGTAACATGCCACCTGACCCAGGCGTTGTTTCTTAGTTTAATTTTGTTTTTTTTTTTTTTTTTGTTTCTTTAGATAGCCACGGTGCAACTGTGGCTTTTACATGGATGGTATGGGTAGGAGCATGGTGGTTTCCTGGGGATAGTTAGAAGCTAGCTAATGTAAGATATTTTCTAGAGTATTATCATTCTTGCCTGATGGAATATAAATGCAAACAATGTATCTGCATTTATTTTTGTTTATTATTAGTTTGGTGATGAGAATTTCTGCATTGCCAAACTGGGGTGGCTGTTGGGTGTCAGTTGTTATTGTAAGGGTAGACTTGCATAGTACAGCTACCCCGCCACCTTTCCTGGAGATCCGGTCCAGTCTAAGGATGTTGTACTGTGGGGGGGGGGGGTTATTTCATTATCTTTGGGTATTGGTTTTAGCCAGGTGAGGCAGTGGATATCAGGGGAGTGTACAGCTAAGAGTCCATGTAGGCTATGGATCTTGTTGTTTAGGCTTCTGATGTTGAGATGACAGACCAAAAATGAGTTTGGAAGTCTATCAGTTTGGGTAGTACATGTTGGGTTGTTAGATGGTGTGCTTGGGTCTACTGTTGTGGATGGGCCAGGTTTGGGGTGGATGTCTCCATCCTTCATAAGATTAATTTTGAAGTTGCTTATGAGTCTTAAAAATTTGTTTATGATTTTTTCGTAGCTTTTGATTTTTCATTCATTCATGCATACGAGTTTCTTCTTATCCTAAAGCATATTCTTAAATAAAAAGCATTCTGTGTTGGAAAACATTCCTTTGATAATTTTCTTTTTCAATTCTAATTAACATAATAAAAATATTTGTTTAGGTTTAGATTACCAAATATTCCTTCTCAATTGAAAAAAAGCTCATTTTAGTCACTTTAAAGTTAGAAGAAGTGATACTCTCTCAGAAACTTACTTTTTTATTTCTAGAACTGTTTTCCAGTGTAACAAGGGCCCAGATTGTTAGCCCATCCAAGATGTGTTTGGCTGGAATAATTCTAAGTGCAATTCTTTTTAAATATGAATTATAAATATAGTCTGCTTTAATGCCCATGTGAATAATACTTTGTATTGCTAATGGATGAAAGAGTTTCCAGTTTTCATGAAATGCCACTAGTGTTATAACATAAGTTATGACGTCTGATTCCTTGAAGCCAAATAAGTCTTTGTGTCTTCTGAGTGCTGACCAGGATTAAAGTACAGACCTTCTATCCATACAAATTTAGACCAAATTCTTCTTAACTGGTGACACCAGCTGACTGTAGATGAATGAAATCAAAAACGTTGCTATACAAAGAGAAATGTAAGTAATTAAATCCTTTTTTTATTTAAGGTAAAATAATCATACATAACTGAATGGAGGAATAGAGGTGAAATAAGATTTTGCATAAAAGACACAAATGAAGGTTAGAAAGGAGGACAAGGAATAGCTCCCCATGAAGATTGCAAGGGAGTAGTCAGGGTGAAAACAGAGGAGTCACCGTGTCATTAACTTAGAGGAAGGGGGATTATTAGTGGATTGATACAGTGTACTGCTCCCCAAACATGGTGAGGAAGGAGGGTGAGAAACCAGAAAAGAGAATGAAAATGTAGTGTGGGAGGGAAAGGGTTATCGTTATGAGAGAGCTGAATCTTTGAGGAGCAGAATGTGAGATTCTGAGCTCCTTGGAGGACTAATGGTGTTTCGCCTTATTAAACATGTTACGGGTTCTGTAATTGGTGGCTGCTTTTTTCGGTCCTGTGAAGTTTATCCATATTGTGCAGCTTTCACTGAGATATCAGTTTTGCTCCTGCACTTTTGTTGTGGTGTTTTTATGGTATATGTAAAATTCCCATATGAATAGAGCAGGATCTAGTCCAAAAATCCACATAATACTTCAAATGCAGTATAAAACATAGCTTTAAAAAGGTATAAAAAAGTAGCTTTAAAAAGATACAAAAAGTGAGTACACCTGTATATATATATATATATATATATATATATATATATATATATATATATATATATATATATATATACATACTTTATATCAGTCTTTATTATAGGATAAACAAAAATGTTCTCCCTGTGTAATACACTTCAGGAGTGTTTGTCTGCAGTTATCATTGTATACAAATATAGATTCAGAAAAAATGTATATTCTGATTCCATCATGCCACACTTGTTTTGCATAAGCAAAAGTGTGCCTGAGTTAAATGTAAAAGATCTCATGCACTTATCCAAATAGTAGAGGTTCTTTAAAATTTATTCCTTCATTTACCAAAAAGATCTTTACATCGGGTATATTTTGTCTCATACAAGGACAATTGAAAACAAAATAAATAAAAATACATTTACAGTGTGTGTGCATATATGTATATATATATATATATATATATATATATATATATATATATATATATATATATATAAATTCTCCCCTTTTGTTTCATAACCAGTGATGTGAAGTTGTTCTATCTCGCCATTCATTCTTACAGATGGGAGTTGCCCTACTACAAAGCTCGAGGTCTTTAGACAGCTTGAGGCCAAGTCCCTATCCCATGATGCACCTTGAGTTACCTCATATCTAGTTTGCCGCTGCAACAGATCAGAGGTTTCTTCACAGCTCGGGCCAGTATAACTTATTTTTCTGAAAAAGTTCCGGTTTTCTATCTTTATATCTTTATAATTATAACTTTAGAACTTTAATAGCTTGTTAGATATTGTTAGCTTAATTGTGATAGTCTCTTATACTCCTTTTAGCCATCGTTTTTTAGACGCCTTTAGTATCTCCCTTCCCTTTCTTTGGTGTGCCTTTATATAGATATTAGAATAGTGTGTTTCATCTAGCATTTATAGGCTTTAGAACTTGTGTGTGTGTGTGTTTATACATTGATAATTGGCTCATATTTAGCCATATAGAGCCATTTTGTTTTTTAAGGGCTACTTACTATTTTATATATTATAGTGTAGTTTCAAATTGTTAAAAACTTGTGTATGTATTTTTCTTTTTGATAATACAAGATCTGAAGTAGTTAACTTAATTTGATCAGCAACCTGTGGGTATCGGATCCATCCTGGATCCGAGCCGGCAGCTTTCCAAGCTAGATATCCGAGCTCCAAGCTCCTCCCCCTTACCCATAACACCCTGCTACCGCCCTTCAGTCCTCAGATCTCGTTTGCCGCGGCTTCTATAAGCACGAGTGACGAGCTCCTGGCTGTTAGGTAAGAGTAAGTGTAGGAAATTGCTCTAAATTTTTCACTTTATTTCGCAGTTAAAGTGTATGTGTGTGCGTGTTATAGATCCCTGGACTAGTTTAAATTAGTTTAGTTTATTTTTAGTGTATTCCCCTTCCCCTTATCTGTGTGTTAGGGAGTGTGATTGTGTTTGTCATGGCCGAAGGTCCTAAGGCCATTTTTTCCAAATGCGCTGAGTGTAGTCATAAGCTGTCCCCAGCCGAAACGAACTTTCAATGGCTTGCATGGCCACTCTAGAATTGATTTCCAGCACTTCTATGCGGCTTCTCACCTATGCCATGGAGCGGGCGGCTAGAGCCAGCGGAGCAGGTATCGTCTTACGGCGTCACGCCTGGCTCCGACTTTGCTGAACCCTTCAAGGCGTCCTTCGCGAATGCTCCCTTTGATGGTTCTATGCTGTTTGGCAAGACCATCTGCAATACGCTGCTGCAGAGCGAGAAAGATGGGAAGACACTGTCTGCCATCGCAATCCGTTTCTCGGCTCCTCAAAGGTCCTTTTCCAGGAACCAGAGAGGACAAAAGAAGATTTGGTTCCGGAAGTCTCAGCAGTCCCGCTACGCTCCGGACCCTTCGTCCTTCAGAGGCAGGGGAGGACAAGGTGGACGCTGGCCCAGAGGCGGAGGGGGCCGAAGAATTTCGGGTCAAGGGAACCCTTCTCAGACCGACCCGCGCAGCAACCCTGAGGTGTTGCCCGACTGCTCCTCTCTGGAGGCAGTCGGGGGGCGTTTCTCGGAACATCTAGCACATTGGGAGTCCAACACTACAGATTGCTGGGTGCGCCGAATAATATCCAGAGGTTACACTATCCCCTTCGTAAGTCTTCCCCCACAGTTGAGGCGCCTCGCCGATGTTCCACCCAGTCAGAGGGAGGCGGCGGCTTCAGAAATAATGAAGCTGCTAAGAAAAAAGGCCATCCAGCACGTCCCCCCAGGACAGTCCAGGTCGGGCAGTTACTCCAAGTTCTTCTTGGTGCCAAAAAAGACGGGGGACTTGAGACCAATTCTCGACCTTTCTACCTTGAACCTGTTCATTGCCAAGGAGAAATTCCGGATGGTCACTCTTCAATCTATTCTCGCCCTTCTGCAGGAGAATGACTGGATGTGCTCCATAGACCTCAAGGATGTGTACTACCACATTCTCATGGACAGGCGATCCAGGAGGTTTCTCCGCTTTCGACTGGGGGCCAGTCATTATCAGTTCAGGGTCCTCCCTTTTGGCCTCACCACAGCCCCCAGGGTGTTCACCAAGGTCATGGCAGTTGTAGCGGCCCACCTGAGACTTCAGGGAATACAGGTCTTTCCGTACCTGGACAACTGGCTGCTCGCTGCGCCCACCAGGCATCTACTATGCTCAGCCAGGGATTGCTTCCTACTTTTGGCCCGTCAGTTGGGGATCACCATAAATTACAAAAAATCATCCCTTCAGCCTGTTCAGGTCCTGTATTTCATAGGGGCCAGAATAGACACACTTCAGTCCAAGGCCTTTTTGACAGCAGACAGGCTCCGCAGTTTAACTCTCCATGTCTTAGCACTTCTACAATCTCCGGCCCCACCAGCGGAATTAGTCCTGAGAGCCCTAGGGTCCATGGCAGCTGCTATCAGCCTTTCACCCCTAGCCCGCTTGAATATGAGGGTTCTTCAATGGACCTTACATGTCCAGTGGTCCATCCTTCGACATCCGTTGGACTCCCCGATTCCCCTCAGCAGAATTTGCAGTGACTCCCTACTTTGGTGGCTCCATTCCCAAGAGCTTCGGGAAGGGCGACCGTTTTTGATGCCTCAACCCCAAGCCACGGTGACCACGGACGCTTCTCGCCTGGGGTGGGGGGGCATTGCATGGGCAGAACTGTCCAAGGCATGTGGACTCCAATGGAGACTGTTCTGCATATCAATGTTCTGGAGATGAGGGCGGTGCTTCTAGCGTTGCAGCCTCTCCACGCCCTTCTTCCTCCGGGGACTATTGCAATTCAGACAGACAACATGTCAGTGTTCTGGTACATCAACAAACAGGGGGGGGACCAGGTCTTACCCTCTTTGTCGAGAGGCCATGAGAGTTTGGGAGTGGGCAATATCCACCAACCGCTTTCTGCTAGCAATGCACATTCCGGGTCGGTCCAACATTTTAACGGACAAGCTGAGTCGAACTATCCTCTCGCCTTACGAGTGGTGTCTGAACCCCTTAGTAGCGAAACAGATCTTCTTCAGATGGGGTCAACCTTGCTGCAATCTCTTCGCATCACCTTCAAACGCAAAGTGCAGCAAGTTTTTCGCTCTAATTCCCCCGCCGGGGGAGAGCCCCAGAGAAGCCCTAGTTCATGCTTGGCCATCCGGTCTTCTTTATGCTTATCCTTCTCTCCTGTTAATGACAAAATTCTTGCAGAAATCTCATCGGTTGGGGAGCAAGCTTATCCTCATAGCCACATTCTGGCCTCATCAAACCTGGTTCCCATACCTATGGTCTCACCTCATAGCTCCTCCTTGGATCTTGGATCCCATTCCGGATCTGATTTCTCATCATTCGGGATTGAAAACCCCGAATCTCGACTACCTCAAGCTCACGGCTTGGTTGATCCAGTTCTGTTAGTGGCTAGGACTCCCGGTATCTCATCCGCTGTTAAATCCATCCTGGTGGCGGCGCATAAGCCTTCTACCAGGAAGGTCTACAACAGTAAATGGAAACGTTTTTCCATCTGGGCCCAACATAGGAATTTGGCCCCTTTTACGGCTCCCATTCCAGCAGTACTTGAATTTCTATCTCACATTTTCCATCAAGGGGCCAGTTCTTCTACTGTGAAGGTTCAAATGGCGGCCATTTTCCACTTCCACATCGGGGACAATTTTGGGCCCTTGGCTTCCACTAAGATCTGTAAGACTTTCTTAAAGGGCACCTTTCTTTTAAGACCTCCTGTCAAGAATGTGGTTCCTCCATGGACTTAACCTTAGTTCTTCTGGCTTTAACTGGTCCACCTTTTGAGCCTGCAGCTTCTGTTGACTTAAAGTTCTTGTCTTGGAAAACTGCCTTCTTAATTGCTATATATTGCTGCAGCTAGAAAGGTATCTGAACTTCATGCCCTTTGAACTAACCCACCGTATCTGGTCTTCCATAAGGACAGAGTATCTCTCAGGACTAATCCTTCCTTCTTACCTAAAGTGGCTTCCGAGGCTAATATCAACCAGTCCATTAATTTGCCTGTTTTCTTCCCTAACTATCAGAACAAAGGGGAGTACAGACTGCATTCATTAGATGTGCATAGACAATTGCGCTTTTACTTGCACAGGACGGCTGCCTCTCGCAGGTCGGAGCAGCTCTTCGTTTCGTTTGCTAAGCCATCCTTGGGTAAACTAGTAACAAAGGTGACTCTAGCCAGATGGATATCCCAATGCATCTTGCTTGCGTACAAAATTTCTGGGTGGCAGGAGCCCTTGGGGGTTCATGCTCACTCTACCTGTTCTATGGCTACCTCTGCCACGTTTTGGTCAAGAGTTCCCTTGGATGACATCTGTTCTGAGGCTACTTGGGCTTCATCTCATACCTTTATTTTGCATTATAAACTAGATCTGATATCCAGAGGGAGGGCAGTCTTTGGCTCTACAATGCTCCGGAATATTCTTCCTTGAGGACCTCCCAAGTTTTTTGGTAGCTGGGGACTCTGTCCCACAGGTTGCTGATCAAATTAAGTTAACTACTTCAGATAAAGAAGTTATGTACTCACCATAACATTCCATCTGAGTAGGTAACTTCATTTGTCAGCAACCGACCCCCCCCTTCCCCCTAACCTGTTTTTCGTTACCTGAATGATAGAATGTTTTAGTTCTGGTATGCATCAGGTTAGGATGTTCAGGTATTGTTTGTCTTGATGTTGTCTGATAATTGGGCAAACTCTATATGAGGACTGGAGGGAGGTAGCAGGGTATTATGGGTAAGGGGGAGGAGCTTGGAGCTCAGCTCTCCAACTTGGAAAGCTGCCGGCTCGGATCCAGGACGGATCTGATACCCACAGGTTGCTGACAAATTACACAGATGGAATGCTATGGTGAGTACATAACTTCTTTTTTGTTTGTGTGCAGATGGATAGTTTTCATGGCTGACCAAGATAAAGAGAAACATCCCAAGTCTGGGTTTAAAAAATGTCCAAAGTGTGGACAAAAGATGTCAGTGATTGATAGTCATGTAAATTGTGTTTATTGTCTGGGTTCCTTGCACTAGCAAGAGAGTTGCTCCATCTGCCATTCCTTTTCAAGATGTGTACTACATGAAAGGAAAAGAAAATTAATCGATAAGAGGACTACTAAAATCTTCCTTTCAAGAAGCTTTGGGCTACCATGATAAAACTAGTCAGTCTCCCAAGTTCTCTAAGGCTTCATCATCAGACTCGACAAAATCAAAAAACCTTCGACGTCGGCTCTACAGCCTTCGGTGCCGAGCGTCTTGTCTTTTCGGAGCTGATCCCCAGTGCTGGAACCGGTCTCCACTGTTTTGAAATCACCAGTCTTCCAGTTGGTACTACCCTCCATCCATTCATCTCGGTCCTCAATTAGCCTATCTGATTTGGATGTGGATCACGTGGTGCAAAAGTTGTTACAGGCACCGGGATTTGCAAAATTTTTATCGGTTCCAACCCAAGTGGTTTCAGAACCGAAAACTGTTCCTCCATGTACTTCTTTTCCTCTTCCAAGCCATACTGGTCCGTCAGAGCCGGAGGAGTTGGACCTTATGATTGTGGAGCCTTTGGAGCTGACGCCTGCTCCAGTGCCATCGGTTCTGTTTACTTAGACTTCCTCGGCGCCCATCAAGGAGCCCTCACCAGAAATTCCCACTAATGAGGTTCCCAAGAAGAGAATTTGCAAGAGGAAGCATCTGGACTCCCTGCAGGAGTCTCTCACATTTGACACTGACTTAGATGAATCAGAAGGGTCCCCGCAGTCCCTATCTGAAGATATCTCATTTGCAGATATATTGGAAATCCTTAAGCAGAGGACTGGCTGGAGGCCCACCAACCCTATTGAAGATGAGTCGGTACTCCTGAAAGCTTTTGGGTCTCAACCCTCCACCTCTTGGGTGTTTCCTCCCTTCGATGAGCTTATGGAGTTGGTCTCACGAAGGGCGTGGGAGTCTCTGTACACCATGGAGCCTGTCGCTAGGAGGCCCAATAAATTTATTTCTGCCCCTCAGGATAAGTCTTTTCTCACTAAGGGAGTGCCTGTTGATGCCATGGTGATGGCGGCAGCCACCAAAAAAGAGATGTCATAAGCTTCTTCCTCTATCTATCCTCCTAACAGAGACTCTAGGATCAAGGATAGGTACAAGAATCACATGTATAGTTCAGCGACTTTTTGCCATGCGTTCAGTGAACTGTCTTACACATTTCACAAGACTGCAAAGAGACCTCCTAAAAGAGCTTGGAGATGCTCTTCAGGGTGTGGTAGCAGAAGGAGCTTCAGACAAGGTTGCCTCCCAGCTTGCTACCCTTAATTCCATAGTGAACTCATCCATGCGTCTGATCTCATATGCAGCTGATGGAACAAGTAGGGCAGTGGGTACAGGAATTGCTCTCAGGAGACATTCCTGGATGCACTTGTGTTCCTTTGCGGAGCCCTTTGTCAACACCCCTTTTGATGGCTCATCTTTTTTTGGGTTCAAAGTTAAGGAAACTTTGATCAGGTGTGAGCAGGAAGGAAAGACTCTGTCTGACATCGGAGTCTGTTTTTCCATCTCTATTAGACCCTACCCCAGGGTCAAAAGGGAGGAAAGATTTGGTTCCGAAAAGCCCAAGGAGCCTTTCTGGACACACGTGAACTCCCCTCCGGGTCCAGAAGAGGGGGCAATAATGGAAGATGCCACCCTCATGGCAGAGGGGGTCCGCAAAACCAGAGTGACAGAGACCAGTTCTTTGGGAAGCCCTACCAGCGCTCCTGAAAGGAGGCCTGACTGTCCTACTGTAGAGGCAGTCGGGGGTTGCTTATCTTTGTATCCAGACACCTGGCTAAAAATAACAAACGACAACTGGGTACAAAGCATAGTTTCCAGAGTATCTTATATTCCCTTCGCCACCCCCCCCCCCCCAATTGACAACAAAAATCCCGGACGTTCCACCCAGTTAACCCAGTTACAGGGAACAAGCAACAGTAGAGGTCCAAACGTTGCTAAGAAATGAGTCATCCAGCCAGTCCCAGCAGACCAGACAGGAACTTACTCAAGATTCTGTTTAGTTCCAGAAAAGACAGGGGACTAGAGACCTATTTTGGACCTCAGCAGACTAAACAAAATTGTCAAGAAGGAGAATTTACGGATGGTCACGCTTCAGTCGATACTTCCCTTCTTAGGGAAAGACAATTGGATGTGCTCAGTAGATCTCCAGGATGCGTACTACCACATAAAAATGCCCAGACCATCCAGGGATCATCTGCACTTCCGGCTGGGAGCCAATCATTACCAGTTTTGAGCCCTGCCCTTCGGTCTCACTACAGCCCCCAGAGTGTTCACCAACTGTATGGTAGTGGTCACGGCTCACCTGAGGCGTTTTGGATTCTAGGTGTTTCCATACTTAGATGATTGGCTCCTCACCACCACCACCAGGTACCAGCTAATACAAGCCAGGGACACCACTCTTACTCTTTGCAATCAACTGGGTATTGCCATAAAATCAGAAAAATCTGCCATGTCGCCATAGCAACATATCGTTTTTATCGGAGCAGAATTGGACACCACCACTTTAAAACTTCCATCAGAAAGGATATTAGTACTTCATCAGGAAATTCAGAATATCATATCCAGAGACAAGGTTCCAGCATCAGAAATGTTAAAGTTGTTGGGGATGATGGCAGCTGCAATAATAGCAATTCTGTTGGGTCGCATGCACATGCTGATTCTAAAATGGCTGCTGTTCATGCAATGGTCTTATCAAGAGCTCCCAATGACTCATCTCATTCTAACAAACACATGCAGAAAGGATCTTCGGTGGTGGTTGACCTCTCTTCAAGTAACGATAGGTCGTCCTTTTTATCCTACACTCACCATCGGCCACAGTGACCATGGATGCTTCCCTGATCGGGGGGGGGGGGCATTTTCAGGGAAGAACAGCCCAAGGCACATGGACCAAACAAGAAACACATTTGCATGTCAATATCCTGGAGATGAGAGCTGTACTCTTGGTGTTGCAGTACTTTCAGGACTCTCTCCTTCTGGGGACAATTGCGATTCAGGCGGACAGCATGGTCAGTGGTCTGGTACTTGCAGAAACGAGGAGGAACCAGGTCCTATCCCCTTTGTCAAGAGGCCCTAAGAGTATGGCAGTGGGCTACATCCACCCAGCGCTTTCTGATAGCAACGCACATCCCGGGGAAATCCAACATGATTGCAGACAAACTGAGCAGGACAATTTTGTTGCCTCATGAGTGGTCCCTCAAAAAAGACATAGCGGAAAGAATATTACACAGATGGAGCCAGCCTTGCTGCGATCTTTTTACATCCCCATGAACACAAAATTTAGAAGCTACTTTGCCCTGATTCTCCCTCCAGGAGATTCCCCAAGGGACTCACTCGTACATGATTGGCCTCTGGGTCTGCTGTATGCATTCCCACCAATTCCCCTGATACCCAAAGTACTACAGAAAGCAACCCTGGGAAGGACCATCATTCTAATAGCCCCTCATTGGCCTCGTCAGATTTGATTCCCCTTCCTTCGACTTCATCTGTTGGAAGAGCCTTGGATTCTGAATCCAGCTCCAGACGCATTCGTCAGGGGATCTTCATCCCTCCCTTTAGTCCCTGAAATTGACAGCTTGGCTGCTTCAGTTCCCAACATAGCCAGGTTCCATAACCTCTCAAACGAAACGCAGCATATTTTAATATCTTCTCATAAATTCTCTACTAGGAAGTTGTACCCTAGCAAATTGAGGATTTTCTATATGGGCTTCTCAGAATAACATTGATCCTTACCAAGCCTCTGTTTCCTCTATATTAGAATTTTTGACTATGCTTTTCAACAAAGGAGTGGTGGTAGCTATAATTTGGGTACAGCTTGCCTCCATCTCTAATTTTCATCTTGGTATTGAAGGATTTAACATAATGTCACACAAGATATCCAAAGCCTTTCTCAAAGGGACCTTCCACCTCAGACCACCAGTTAAATCTCCTTATACCCCCGGAACCTAAAGTTTATGCTCTCACGCATTCTTCTCCCACCTTTCTAGCCAGCTTCCTCATGTGATTTGAAATTTTTTGTCCTGGAAGACTATCTTTTTAGTAGCCATCACGTCTGCCCGAAAAGCATCGGAACTACAAGCCTTGTCCATAAAACTTCCGTATTTGGTTTTTCATGCTGAGTTTAACTGCGAACAAATCATTAATTTTTACCTAAAGTTTGTACTTAAGCTAACCTTAACCAGATTATAGGTTTACCAGTGTTTTTCCCGAAACACACCAACAATTTAGAGTATATGCTGCATAAGCTTGATGTTCACAGACAGCTCAGATTTTACATGGATAGAACCAAAGAATTCAGAAGATCAGAACAACTTTTTGTTTCCATTTCAGATTCTAGGAAAGATATGCCTGTGGCAAAAATAACACTATCTAAGTAGTTATCTGACTGCATCACTTTCACTTACTCAGCTACCCTCTACAACACAAAATTAAGGCTCATTCTACCAGAGCTGTGGCCACATCTTCTGCTTTTTTTGCTAGGCTACCTATAAACAATATTTGTGCAGCAGCCACTTGGTCAAAGCCTCATACTTTTATCACTCATTACAAAGTCGACAGGGCCTCTTTTGGTTCCACTGTCCTGAAAAACTTACTCCTGTGAGCCACCCGAGAAAGATGGTGCTTGGGACACTACCCGTCTGTAAGAATGAACGGCGAGATAGAACAACTTCACATAAGGAAGTTATGTACTCACAATAACATTCCATGTGAGTTGTTCATCTCACCTTCATTCTTACTTCCCATCCTCCTACCCCCTCCAGGGTTTTTCGATGACTGAGATACTAGTTTTATCATGATTGCTTTGTCTTTCTAGGGTTTTTACCTAAAAAAGTGACAGAATGGCATATAGTATTTTTAGAGGCAGCAAACAAGATCTGAGGTAACTCAAGGTACATCACGGGATAGGGACTTGGCCTCGAGCTGTCTGAAGACCTCAAACTTTTGTAGTAGGCTGACTCGGAGACGAGGATCGGCTCCGAACCCATCTGTAAGAATGAAGGCGAGATGAACAACTCACACGGAACGTTATGGTGAGTGCTTAACTTTTCTTTCATTTTTGTAACATACTTCATTACTCCATTTCTTATTAAACAACACTTCACTACACCTGCTTATCCAGAATAACCATAAACAGCTTTTAATAGTCTTGTAGTGCTTGGAGCACCGTGATTAGGTCCCAGTTCAGAAAAAAACAGTTAAGCAATTTAGTAGTGGAGACCTGAGTGTAACAATTAATAAGAACCCCTCCAAACGATGTTAAAATTGGGTCTCGCATTAAAAATGGACAGTGCCAGCCAGCAAGTGACTACAGCAGAAGTCAAACTAACTTCTTTTCTGCAAGCCCCTGGCGGTTTCAAAAATACTGATGTCTCTAGTGGTCTGTTTGCTAGCTCTTACTAACTGCTTTACCACCTTTAAAAGTCAGCAAAACATTTTGCCATTCTTTTCTTTTTTTTTCTGCAAGGCGTAGTATACAGAGGAAAAAAATGTGTGTGGATAATAACCTAATATTATGTGTTCTCAACATCTTGGCCTGCATGTCTCATATACATAATAAGCAAGTTACGATCAGTGGCCCAAGCATAAACTTCTTCATCAGCTCTGTTTACCTCATCATGCACATTTTTTATGATAAAAATATTGTATTGTGCTCATATCAAATTCAAATCACTGCTTTTTGAAACATCTTTGTGTCAATATTTAGAACCCCTTTATTCTTCCAGAGTTGTTAAACTTGGTCTGACATTTCCTTTACCTCATGCCTCTCAAATTAGATATATTCATTCCAATTTCTATTTAAATTTCATCTTTCAACAGGCAATTTTGTGCACTCTAACATACAAACAAAATATTTCCATTCTTCCACAATTTTATATATTTCCTGTGTTATATGACCATCTGGTTTGATTCTTGGCCGGGGTGCCTTCTGTGCGGACCGTACATGTCCTCCCTGCGTTCACATGGGTTTCCTCCCACATTTCCAAGACATGCTGCAGGTGGATTGGACATTTTAAATTAGTCCTAGGTGTGTGTGTGTGCTTGCCTTCTGAGGAAGGTTGGGTGCCGGGCTAGCAACTCAACACCATAAAACTCAACTGGCGCTCATTCTGGGGACCAGTGATCCACTGTGGTGACCCATAATGGGAGCAGGCAAAAGGAGAAGAAGTTATATAACCATCTATTTGTTGCAATTTTTATCTTTTAAACTTTGCTACATATCCATATAATATTTTTGACATGATTTCCTGATCCCACTTTGCTGTGCTTAATTCAGTTTCTGTAAACTTACCTTCCTTTTTTACATGTTGCATCATTTTCATAGCAATCATTTTCTTTATGTTTAATTTTACCCCTCGCTACCTTTTCTGGTAACTTTTTCCTTAAATATGCCTAATTTTTGCTTCCTTTAAAATATAATGTGAACACAATGATACTGAAAAAAATACTGGGTCTGTCAACTGCAGCCCTCCTTTTCTTATTTCAGTTTGAATAATACCTCTTTTCATGGGGTCAGTTGTGATCCCCAGGAGAAAGAAAACAACCTAACAACTGTATGTCCATGCCCAATTAAACTCTTTTGAGCAACTGTACTTTTTATCAAATGATAAACAATACTGTAGATATTAACAACATTTTTAATATTCTTGCTTTCTCTCTGCTTAGTTTTCACCACTGAACAACACATTCTGTCCTACCAAAATTAAACCCAGTATTTCTGTTTCTTCTGTAACAAACTGTATCCCCCATCATTTCTTCATCACCACAGACATTACTGTTGTATCTGTCTAACTCAAAACCAATTAATCTGAAGTAGGAGAATTCATTTGTCAGCAACCTGTGGGTATGGATCCGATATCGGATCCGAACCGGCATGGTTTATCCAGCTATGGATCCGAGCTCCTAGCTCCTCCCCTCACCCATAATGCCATGCTCTCCCTACATGACCTCAGATCTAGTTTGCCTCGCATGGTAAAGGCTGGGTCGTCAGAGCTCCAAAAGCTAAGTTATAGTATTCTTTATTAAAGGGTTTTAAAATTTTTTAAACTTTAAATTTGAGTGAAAGTTATAGGTTTCCCTTCTGTTTATATTTTTTTTGGGTTAATTTAATATAGTTTTTACCCTCCCCTCACTGGTTTGTAGTTGGTGTGTGTGTGTGTGTGTGTGTGTGTGTGTGTGTGTGTGTGTGTGTGTGTTTTTTGGGGCCTTTGTGTGAGTGTTTTAGTTTATTGTTACTATTAAAAAAAAAAAAAAAAATAGTGATGTCTGAGGCCCCAAAGGCTGTTTTTTCAAAGTGCTCCGAGTGTGGCCATAAGCTTTCCCTTGCTGATGGCCACATTCGGTGCATTCGATGCCTTGGGGTTGAACACCTCACTTCAGGGTGTTCAATCTGTGCAGGGTTCAACCCCAGGGCATTGAAGGAGTGGAGGTCGAAGCTGGTCTTGGCGGGACTCTTGCCCCCGGACTCGGCTTCGGCCCCTGCCCCCTTGGTGGTCACTGCTTCGGCAGTCCCTGCCTTGCCTGCTCCCCCTCCTCCACCCGGGATTCAAACTCCCGCCAAAGGGTCGGAGGAGAGGGAAGCCAGGAAAAAGGACCGGAGAGAGAAGCACCACAAGCGGCGGGCCGAGACCTCCGTTTCGGCCCCGCCGGCTAAGCGGGCTTCTCCTCCAGCCTCTCTGGCTGCTGGCTCTCCCCCTCCTCGGCTCCGGTCCCCGTGCTTTTCACTGGAGCCTGAGGATGAGGAGACCCGACCTCCTTCGAGGCTATCGAGGCGGCACTCAAGACCTACCTCGGTAGCCTCGTCGAGGTCTACTTACAGCCTCTCCGATGCTGATCTGGACCGGATGATGCGAAGGTTCATCCAGGCCCAGATGCAGATGGGAGTGCTCCTGCCTGCCCCCCCTCTGGGGGGGGAGCTCGACCCCATTTTTTAAGCCCATTGCTCCTTCTCCGACCCGCTACCCGGGTTCGGAGCGCTCTGAGCCGGGCAGCCTCGGAGCCGCTGGTGAGTCGGCGCCGACAGTACTGGGTACTTCGGATCCGACCCTGCCCTCGAGTCTGTTGGATCCGACCTCTCGGAGCCTTGGCCCGAGCTTCGGATCTGAGGGACTCAGTGTGCCTTCGGCGCCGTCCTTGTCGGAGTGCACTGGTCCCTCGGATCCGAGGGGCTCGGCGCCGGCTCCGATCCGCTCATCGGATCCGAGGGGGAGCCGACTTTCGGATCCTATTGTCGAGGCTGGCTCCCCCTCGGCCTTTGATGTAGTGGAGAGGGCTCTGTTGAGGGCATCTGGACCCCAGGCCCTTGCTTCGGCTCCGTCCCGCACTCCATCTGCTCTGGGCCAGGCTTCCATCACCCGGCCACTGGGACAGCCCGCTTCACTGCCCCAAGCAGTTCCTGTGGTTCTGGACATTGCTGGTGAGAGCTCCTCGAACAGCCACCCTGAGGAAGCACCTCGCAAGCATTCGTGTAAAAGGAGGCACATAGACTCCCCCGAGTCTTTGACCGAAGACACTGACTTGGAGGAAGGGGAAGGCTCCCCAAGATGACCCCCTGAGGATGTCTCAGAGTTGGGTGGTCTGCCCCAAAGTCTTCCTCGGACGAGTCAGTGTTCTTGGAGGCATTTGAAGCGGGCCCGTCTACCTCTTGGGTGTCCCCTCCTGCCGACCCCCTGGTGGACCTTATTACCACCAGGGCGTGGAAGGACCCGGACACCGTGGAGCCAATCCCTAAGAGGCCCGACAGGATCCTTAGCCCCCCTGCTGACCGTGGCCACTGGAGCAAGGGTCCCCCGGTAGATGCCATGTTGTCGGCAGCAGCCACTAAGAGGGAACTCGCCCAGGAGAGTCCCTCAGTCCATCCCCCGAGCAAGGAGTCTCGGATGATGGACCGTTTGGGGAAGCGAATCTTTAGTTCAGCGACCTTCTCAGTGAGGGCGCTCAACTATTTGGCAGACGTCATTAGGATGCAGCACGATCTTATCAAGGAATACGCTGCATCCCCCCCAGAGTCCATATCGGAGGAGGACAAACTTATGCACTCCACCCGTATGGCCAGTCTTCGTTCTGTGACTAACACCTCTATGCGGTTACTTTCCCACGCTACCGAGGGAGCCGCTAGAGCTGCGGGAGCGGGCCTAGTCACAAGACGGCAGGCCTGGCTCCGCCACTGCGATTTTACGGAGCCCTTCAAGGCGTCATTCGCGAACGCCCCCTTTGACGGTTCTGCCCTTTTTGGCAAGACTGTTTGCGATACCTTGGTTCAGAGCGAGAAGGACGGGAAGACGCTGTCTGCCGTCGGAGTCCGCTTCTCTGTGCCCCAGAGGTCCTACTCTAGGAACCAAAAGGGCCAGAAGAAGATGTGGTTCCGGAAGTCCAGCATTCCCAACCTGCTCCGGACAACCAGTCCTTCCGCGGCAGAGGAGGACAGGGAAGACACCGCCCTAGGGGCAGAGGGGCTCCCAGGAACTTTGGGTCCAGAGAACCCTTCTCTGAATGGCCCACGCAGCAACCCTGAGGGGTTGCCCGACTGCTCCACTCTGGAGGCAATCGGGGGACGTTTCTCGGAGCACCTAGCGGCATGGGAGTCCATTACATCGGACCGCTGGGTACCCCGGATTATATCCAGAGGTTACAAGATCCCCTTTCTTCATGTCCCAAAGTTAAAAATCCTCCCCGATGTTCCACCCGATCAGAGGGAGGCCGCTTCAGCAGAAATTGGCCATCTGCTGAGAAAAAGAGCCATCCAGCCCGTCCCCCCAGACCAGATCAGATCAGGGTTCTACTCCAGGTTCTTTTTAGTGCCAAAAGAGGCCGACCTAAGACCCATTCTAGACCTGTCCCTGTTGAACCTGTCAGTTCCCAAAGAGAAGTTCCGGATGGTCACTTTGCAGTCCATCCTCCCCCTTCTAGGGGAGAATCACTGGATGTGCTCTATAGACCTCAAGGATGCGTACTACCACATTCGGATGGACAAACGATCCAGAAGGTTTCTTCGCTTCCGGCTGGGAGCCAGTCACTACCAGTTCAGGGTCCTTCCCTTTGGTCTCACCACAGCCCCCAGGGTGTTCACCAAAGTGTTAGCAGTGGTTGCGGCCCACCTGAGACTTCAGGGGGTGCAGGTCTTTCCGTACCTAGACGACTGGCTTCTCACAGCCCCAACAAGGCATCTACTCTCTTTGGCAAGAGACTCTTTCCTTCGTCTAGCTCCCAAGCTAGGTATCACGGTAAACATAGAGAAGTCCAACCTGGTCCCTACTCAAACAATAGAATTTATAGGAGCCAGGTTAGACACGAGAAATTTAAGAGCCTTTCTCACAACCGACAGGGTTCGGAATCTCCAGCTCAACACCTGCAGAATTGGTCCTGAGGGTGCTAGGGTCTATGGCGGCAGCGATTACTCTTCTTCCGCATGCCCGATTCAACATGCGGGTGCTTCAATGGACACTTCAGGTGCAATGGTCATTTCTCCCCCCCCCCCCCCCGTATCATCCCATTGCGATCAGCAAGGCTTGCAAGCGGTCTCTCTTGTGGTGGCTCCATTCTCCGGACCTCCACAGGGGCCCGCCCCTTTTGTGCATCTCCCCCTCTCGCCACGGTGACCATGGACGCTTCCCGCCTCGGGTGTGGGGGGGGGCATTTTGCGGGCCGGATGGTCCAAGGCACTGGAGCGATTCAGAGACCTCCCTGCATATCAATGTTCTGGAAATGAGGGCGGTGCTCTTGGAGTTGCAAGCACTTCACGCCCTCCTTCCCCTGGGAACAATTGCGATTCAATCAGATAACATGTCGGTGGTCTGGTACATCAACAAACAGGGGGGAACCAGGTCTTACCCTTTATGCCGAGAAGCCATGAGAGTGTGGGAATGGGCGATCTCCACCAACCGCTTACTCATCGCAACGCATATTTCGGGTCGGACCAACATCGTAGCGGACAAGCTCAGTCGCACCATTCTCTCCCCGTACGAGTGGTCTCTCAATTCTCAAGTAGCGAAATGTATCTTCGCACAGTGGGGGACTCCCTGTTGTGATCTCTTTGCCTCTTCTTTAAACGCCAAGTTCGACAGTTTTTTCGCTCTAATCCCCCCTCCAGGGGATTCTCCGAGAGACGCTCTGGTGCATGCTTGGCCTCCCGGTCTTCTTTACGCATACCCCCCTCTACCTCTGATGCTACAAGTACTTCAGAAAGCCTCTCGGTTGGGGTGCAGAATGATCCTCATTGCCCAGTTCTGGCCTCGACAGATCTGGTTCCCTTACCTAAGGTCTCATTCAGTGAATCCACCTTGGATTCTAGATCCCATTCCGGATCTGATATCACACCCGTCGAACCTGCCAACTCCGAACCTGGACAACCTGAAGTTGACTGCTTGGCTGCTCCAGTTCCACTCCTAATCAGGACTCCTGGTATCTCGTCCCCAGTTAAGGCCATTCTGGTAGCGGCCCACAAGCCCTCTACCAGAAAAAATTACCGCAGTAAATGAAAGCGTTTCTCCATTTGGGCTGAGCGGCAAGACCTAGATCCTTTCACGGTTCCCCTTCCTTTGGTTCTAGATTTCCTTACTACTCTCTTTAATGATGGCGCCAGTAGTTCCACGGTCAAAGTTCAGCTGGCGGCCATATCTCATTACCATGTTGGACACGATTCAGGGCCTCTTATGTCGGCTAAGTTATGCAAAACCTTCCTAAAAGGCACCTGTTTGCTCAGACCCCCTGTCAAAGAAACGGTTCCCCCGTGGGATCTTTCCTTGGTACTTCAGGCCTTGACCGCTCCCCCCTTCCAACCTGCGGCCACAGTCGATCTTAAATACTTGTCCTTTAAGACTGCTTTTTTGGTAGCCATTACTTCGGCTAAGAGAGTTTCAGAGCTTCAGGCCCTGTCCATGAAACTGCCTTATTTGATTTTTCATCCGGACCGGGTGTACCTAAGGATCAATCCCTCCTTTCTTCCTAAAGTAGCTTCGGAAGCTAACATTAATCAGTCCATCAACCTCCCTGTTTTCTTCCCTAAGTATCAAAACAAAGGCGAATACAAGCTGCATTCCTTGGATGTTCACAGGCAGCTTCGTTTTTACCTTCAGAGGACAGCTGGTCATAGGCAATCAGACCAGTTGTTCATTTCTTTTGCCAAATTCAGTCTGGGTAAACCAATTTCCAAAGTTTCTTTGTCACGCTGGATTTCGCAGTGTATTCTGTTGGCGTACCAAGCCTCTGGAAGGCCCACACCGGAGGGAGTCCATGCTCATTCGACCCGGTCTGTCTCTACTTCAGTGGCCTTTAAGTCTAGGGTTCCTCTGGATGACATTTGTTCAGCAGCCACTTGGGCTTCATCTCATACCTTTATTACTCATTACAAGCTGGACGTCACTTCTAGAGGTAGAGCATCCTTTGGCTCCGCGGTGCTCCGGAATATCCTTCCATGATGGCCACCCAAGATTCAGGTAGCTGGGGACTCTGTCCCACAGGTTGCTGACAAATGAATTCTCCTACTTCAGATTTAGAAGTTATGTACTTACCATAATGTTCCATCTGAGTAGGTGGATTCATTTGTCTGCAACCATCCCGCCCTCCTATCCCCCTGGCCTTGTCAGTTTCCTGCATAGGGTGTGTTACCTTTGGTTAGGGTAGTTGGTGCAGGGCAAACTCGATTTGAGGTCATGTAGGGAGAGCAGGGCATTATGGATGAGAAGAGGAGCTAGGAGCTCAGATCCATAGCTGGATAAACCATGCCGGTTCGGATCCGATATCGGATCCATACCCACAGGTTGCAGACAAATGAATCCACCTACTCAGATGGAACGTTATGGTAAGTACATAACTTCTAATTTTCCACTCAGTCTGAAAATGTTTACACTTTCCTCCCGTGCTGTTTTGCATGAGCATCATGTGTATTAACGCAGTTCCAATCTTGCTTTACATCTCCTCCACAGAATATCGTAATTACTTATGTCAAAATGTTATTCATTAGTAAAAAAATAATTGTGCACTTAAGACAACCGTGTTTTAACACATTCTGCATTTCTGTTTGTTTCCTAAAATGTTTAATTAATGGAGTTATTAAGATCTCTTTTTATGTTTCTTCTAAAAATCCAATAAGCTTGCAATGAAACCCATACATTTGCAACATTTCCTATAACTTCTCATGCTTTAGACCACTGAAAGACTTTCTGATATCTCTCTCTGCATCAAATCTATCATCGCTCTCATCTTTAATAAGATTTTTACATCTTTGCTTGTACTCCATATATTTCATCTAATAAATCATTTTAATACCTTTGCCACTCTCAAAAAATGCACTAATAAAATAAATAACAAAGGGCCACAGCACCAAAGGCAAACCAAAACTTTAATATGTGAATGCTTTCGTTCACTCAAATCAAATTAACTTCTTCAGACAAATTCAAACAGTAAAACCCCTCCTTATATGACCATGAAATCACATGACCAATAAAATGCATTGCATCACAAGTTTAAAACTGGTTGTTAAAAGGCATATACATATTTATAAAGGGCCTATGTTACGTGATCGAACAGTCAAATGTTCGTACACATAATAATTGACCCCTAAATATCGAAATGCTGTAATGTCGAACGGCAAAAAAAACAACCAAACAAACCATTAAACACTCTAAGCAGGGGGGCAAGCCCCTGCACCCCGCTACTTAAATATACCAACTCCGAGATCGCACTGCGCTGCAGACAATGGAAAGCTTCCATGTCTGCACTGTACGGAGGTCTCTGATCTCTGACATTCTGACGGTTCAATATTTAGGGGTCGATTATTACGTGTTCGAACATTTGACTGTTCAATCACGTAATATAGACCCTTTATAAAGATATTTACATATACTTTATAAGAATTTTTAATCACAAAGTAGAGCAATATTAGTATATAAAAGCAATCAAAAATGCATCCATACAAACTTATAAGTACATGAAATATTGTCTTATAAACATTCTATACTGAATTTCATAAATTCATTCGGTGTAATAAACTTTTAAGCTTAAGTAAACACGCAACAGAACACTGCTCATTAAGGCTTGGATAACGATATGCATTTAAAGTAAGTTGCCACTATAACTCTTGTCTTTCAAGTAAAAGGGATGTATGACCACCTCTAGGGCTCTCCATCACCTGGTCGATTACTTTAATTTAAAATTGGTGTCCAGGGTTGTCCCTAATGTAACTGGCCAAAGCATTATTTTCTCTGTTTCTGTTTATACTATGTGTGTTCATAGATCCTATCTTTGAGCCTACAATCAGTTTTGCTGATATAAAACACCAGACAGAATTGACACATTGCCAAATATACCACATTTTTAGAGTTACAGTCATATCTAGCAGTGAGCGAAAAATGCCTGTGAGCAATTGTATAGTCCCCACATATATCTATGTACTTGCAATAGGCACGTGCTTCACATTTAACCATTCCTGGGTTCCTGCTGTACAATTTATGCTCTTTTTCCAATATATTTTTTAAGTTAGCTCCTTTTCTATACATAACTCTTGGTAGGGTGCCCAATTTAGATCGAAGATATGTGTATTCCGTAAGGCTACATCAGTTTTTTTTAACAGGGTGCCCCTTATGGACTCACCATAAGGTGTATATGTAGCAATTAAGCTAACAATGTATCTGTTCTTATCACTGTTATTATTACTGTGCATTGACATGTTTATATCAGCACTATTACCCTCATGGGTGGCAGGGCTAAGCATATGGGCTAATAAGGCTGGTGGTCCCAAAATGGGTAAGAAGTGCCCCTCCTTTCTTTTTATTTAGGCCTCTTTTATGAGTCCCTGCAGTAACACTTCTGGATAGCCCCTTCTTTCAAACATGTGTTTTAAATTATTGCATTCCTGCATGAATTCTGTATCCAAGGTGATCATCTTTGCTGCCCTAACCAGCTGACCTTTGACTATATATTTTTTCTGGTATTGTGAATGGCAGCTTGTGTAATGTAAAAATGAGTTTGAGTAGGTTTTCTTTTGATGACTTTTAGATAAGTAGCATCCCCTTAAAATGTCCTTAGTTAATTCCACACCCAAATAAGCAATCTTTGCCCTGTCAAAATTGGATGTGAATTCCAGGAAGGATGTGCTGGCATTCATCTCATCCACTATTTCCTTAGCCATAGTTTCATCTCCATTTATTCAATTCTTTTGAAGTATATGTAAATATCTTTATAAATATGTATATGCCTTTTAACAACCTGTTTTAAACATGTGATGCATTGCATTGCATTTTATTGGTCATGTGATTTCATGGTTATATAAGGAGGGGTTTTACTGTTTGAATTTGTCTGAAGAAGTTCATTTGATTTGAGTGAACGAAAGCACTTGCATATTAAAGCTTTGGCTTGCCTTTGTAGCTGTGGCCCTTTGTTATTTATTTTATTCAGTCTCAAAATGTGTGTAATAATTTTGACATAGTGCTGCGGACCTCCAGTTATCTAAACTTTCATTTTCTCCTTTCTTCCATATATCCCTCAGTACCTTTTGTGACATCCCCTTGCTGAACCAGTAATCAAGGAGCCTGAATCCTCACCACTGACATGGGAGAGGGATGTGCCCTTGGAATACAAATGGATACGCTCGGTATTTCCAAGATGCAAACCTCTCTGCATCAAGTACAATTTCCCTTAAGAGCACACAGAGAACACACCCTGAAGCTTACAGAAACAGATTTTGTAAGCACAGATGCAAGGCAGATGAAACAGTGTGTGATTATCCTGCTGAGTTAGTCAGATCACCACTTTTCAAGTGCTGGCAGACCTTTTGGTGACACTTTGCCTGAGGATAGCTAGAATCTGGTTGGCATATATGGAATGCAACTCTGCAGATGAGCTGGGGGAAAAAGGGAATCTCTAATTATCAAGCAGGGCATCACTGCACAGGAAAGGGATATCCAGTGCTGCACATGGATATAAGGGAACTCATGGTGGGCAGCCTAAACTGCCCCAACAGAGTCTGCCAGTAACAGGGGAAGCCAGTAGTTCAGGTACACAGCCAGATCAAGGTTGAAATGTTTTAAATGTAACCAGTGGGGCCATGTAGCATATAGATATCCATGGAGGCAAGGCGGGGAACAAAAGGTGGGGGAGCCAGCAAGTGGCAATACCAGAATGCCAGCAATAAGTTGTCATTGTGTTGGTTTGGACATGTGCTGAGGAGGGATACTGGGTATATTGGGAAAAGGATGCGAAAGATGGAGCTGCCAGGTAAGAGGAAAAGAGGAATGCCTAAGATGAGGTTTATGGATGTGGTAAAAGAAGAAATGCAGGTGGTTGGTGTGACAGAGCAAGATGCAGAGGACAGGAAGAAATGGAAACAGTTGATCCACTGTGGTGACCCCTAATGGGAACAGCTGAAAGAAGAAGAAGACAGTAATACGTGTACATTTCTTTTCATTCCAGCAGGGTATGCTGTTGATACATTTTAACACAAGCAAACCTCACAAATACATTTTCAGCACAAGCATCTGTACAAATCATGTTTTTTTTTTTATATACAAATGACATATAATTATTTAAAAAATTCCAGCTAGCTATGCTGACACAAGTCATAAATCCATTGCCCTACTTCTCCTGGCATGGCGGGTAGTACCTCCTGTCATCACACCCTTATTTACTTTTCTGACTGTCTTGTTCTATTTTCATAACGGTCACATATTACCTTACTTTAGCAACACCCGTTTTTGCTGTTTTTGTCATAAATTTATAATATTCATATCTAGTTTCATCTAATCATGTTGTAGATGCAATATCTGTCTTCCTGTGAACCTTATCCAGGTCAACTAATGTAATTCTTTTCTCTATTCCTTCCCTTTCAACATGTTTTTAGACTCCTAACTTTCTTTTTTTAAACAATTTATTGTGGCTGCAGCTCACACCAAGACAATTCTGCCATATACTCTTGACCTATATCCATAATTTTACTTTGATTATTCCAAACATTTTCTTTATCATCCCTCAATCTGCGTAGTAAAGATTTCAGTATATTCAGATTTGCCAACGCAAATATTTCAAAATTTTAATAATTCTGTTCTGCATGTTGGTGCTGTAAATGTATACATATTATTCTCCCCACCAACTGTTTACAAATCACATCCACAATCACAAATCTTCACAGCAGTAATATCACACACACACACACACACACACACACTGTGCAGCCACAAACTAGCCGCCCCCTTACACTCATTCATGGTTATGGAAACACTGACCCACATACCACCATGCATGCTTCAACATACACATACACATCCACCCACATCGTTCCTGTACTTACCTGTAGTAACATTATGAACTACAGCTGTTCCCATAAGAGAGAACGAGTGAACTCTGCATACAGTGTCCACTTTTTCCTCCTAGAGAAAAAAATTGAGAAAAATTTACTTGGCAGAGTGATTCTCTGGATTGTTCTGCCAAGTTAGTCCAGAGTCGCCGCTATTTCCAAGCGAGATCACATTGCTAATTAGCATTAGCTACTCCCCTGAACTGACACAGTAGCATGTGGCTTCCATGCTACAGCCACCTCTATGGGAAAACATCAGTGGAAGAGTGGTCTCTGAGCTGGAAAGGTTTACCACAATGTGAAAACCTTTTGAGTTAAGGCTTCTGATTCATGGTAAGGTTTTCTGAATATTTTTTACACTGTGGAATTTATCCACACATCAGCCAACACCCTTCTCATGCTAGACTTGATACCATTCACATTCAAACAATATATTTCCAGATTAACCCTAAATTTTAGTTTTCTTTTTAGTCTTTTTCCCTATTGTGTTCCTTCATTGGGCATATGCTTAATTTTACATTAGGGGAATATTTCCTAACATTTATTTCATCTATCCCACTAACTGTGTCTGTAACTGTTCTGATTTCATGTCTCACTATATGTGACTGTTAACAATGTTTACTTAACTGTTTTATCAGAGTAGTCTGTTCCTGTAATTATTCTATTTCTTCTTTTGCTTCTCTTGTTTTTTTTATTATATGCATAGTTTCATTTTTCCCTTATTTCAGGTTCACAGTGCTCCTTCATTACTTGCATTTTTCTGTTCCATTCTTCACAAATTACAGACAAACCAAAGTGCTGCTGCATTTGCCTATATTATTTTATTAAATTTAAACAGAAATCCCTCTTCTGATCTGAAGACATAAAAGTTATGCCCAAGAAGGTTTCTGCATCCAGATGAACTAAAGAGTTTATCTTTGCTGTGGAAAACTCCAAAGGGATCACTTCAAAATCCCAAATTAATGGTCTGTTCTGTCCGACAGCCTGATATTTTTAAGACTTAGCTGTTGGCCTTTTATAGTGAAGAGAAGAATCTTCTCCTGCTCTTTTTACTTTACTATCTTTCACAGTTTATGTAGTTCTTGCATGTTGCTTCCTTGTAGCTACCACTACGGCATATAAATGTGTCTTCTGTGGCACTGGCATCTGTTTGTGGTATTGAATTTGCCTCACCCTCCCATTGTTCCTGAATTTCATTCCTTGTGAGTTTCCACCCCCCCACACACACACACATACAGACACTGTCAATTTGACTACTCACTGAAAACTGAACAGGTTTGTTTTTTTCCACCTTGTCAGTCTGTACCTTAGTGCTGTCCCTCTGCACATTGGATTCCTGTAACATATTGATCATCTTGTTATCAGGTAAACCCTAAATGTTCAGTTCTGCAATCAGAATACCATATTATTTATTTCATTATGCATTATCTTTTCTGTTTTATTCTGTACCACAGTTTCTCCTTCGGTTACAGCAGCCATGTTGAGCCCTTCCCCCTACATACTTTATTCAGAGTACACACTGTCTAGCACTGTTAAGTTTCCTCGGTGTTTTGGGCAGATATGCATCAGATCATCATGGAAATAAAAAGTACTATGACTCCTAAACTGCAGCATTTGTTGGATTTTTTTTTTTTACTCTCCTGGCTGTAGTTCCTTTACTTACTGATTGTTTACTTGTTGACCGGTATAGTGAATTGATTTTAAAGGGACTGAATTCAGTATTGACCATGTTCACAAGAATAGAATGGAATAAGTTGTAGAATGAGCATTTCTCAAAAAATGCAGCGCTTTTATGTATGACTAAAAACAAAACTATGCATGCAGGACAATAAACAAAAGACATACATTATATGAAAAGAACACAAATCAGAGGTTACAAAGTTTGTTAAATAGAGAATAAGCAAACTATAAAGTAAAACATATAAAAAGATATTCAGGGTTACAGTAATAAGATGGAAAATAGTTATATACATGTAAAATACAAGTTATGGCAAGTTGGTACAAGAGCAAATTAATATATTTATATAAATAATGAGACAGACATGACTTAATTAGTGAGATAAGAGAAACTAAATTACTGTGGATTGTATAAATAGCATGAAGATACTTTTTAGAGTACCTTTCACTTTTAATCTTCTTCTTCTTTTGGCTTTTCTCAGTTAGGGTTCGCCACAGCGGATCACCTGTCTGCTCATTATTGGCAATGGAGTTTTACGGTGTTGAGTTGCCAGCCCGGCGCCCAACCTTCCACAGTAGGCACACACATGCACTCATGCCTAGGGCCAATTTAGAGTGTCCAATTCAACTACAGCATGTCTTTGGGATGTGGGAGGAAACCAGAGCACCCGGAGGAAACCCACGCAACCACAGGGAGGACATGCAGACTCCGCACAGAAAGCACCCCCAGCCGAGGATCGAAACGGAGAACCTCTTGCTGTGAGGTGGCAACGCTAACTGCTGCACCACCGTGGCCGCTTTCACTCTTAATAGCTTTACAATTTCTGATATGAGATGGTAGTTCCAAGAGTTTAGTAGCAAGGAACAGAGAAAGCGGAGTTACTCTAGAATCTTGGGAATTTTGTCTGTAGAAAAGGGGGATTGGAGGTAGTTTGGGATGGAAGATTATAAGGCGTAACGCTGGAATGAAGTTTGGAGAAGAGTAGAGGTAATGTCCTAAACTTGATGATTTTGTATACAGTAGTAAGGAGCACAAGGTCAGTTCTTACCTTATAAATTGTGTAACAAAAGAGAACACTGTATGCTAATGTTCACATTTGAATGGCAGAAGATTGACTGTGCATGTATGATTGCTAAGGATTTGTAGTTTATAGTGAATGGAAAACTAAGTTACGATGGGGAGTCCATATTCGGCCTGGGCAAAGGGAATACCTTTACCAAATGACTAATGAGCTTGTGGTATAAGAAGAGAGGAGCTCACTTAACATAATATGCAACACGTATGAAAGGCCCAGTGAGTAAACTGTGCTGGGGTGACAGACGGGTTGGACCACTGTACTTCTTGTGGCCCAAGGGATAGTCGTTTGTGGACTTGTGTCCATTAAGATGGAAGAGAAGAGAAGATGGAAAGCCCTACCTCAGTCTGTTGGGCAACACCTTTCAATTAATTTTCTATCTGCCTGGTTCTAGTTCTAAGGCTGCTTACAGGAAACGGTCATGTGATGAGGAATGATACATCTTTCCTTGAGGAAGTAGAACAAACCTTTGTCTGACCAGCCCTCCTGCTCTGGCTGACCATCTCTCCCAGAAAGCAGGAGAAACTTGAATTAGTAGCAGAGCAGGTTGACAGTATGCTTGAAACCAGCAAGTTAGCTCAACTCAGTGATGTCTGGAAAACATGCATATGCACACTTCTTACTTTTACCTTTAACTCTTGGATATTGGAAGGTTTGTTATCTTACATCAGTAGCAGTATGCTCTGGGCTGACACAACCCCACTGATGACAGTTTCCAAAGCTTCAATTGAAAGGTGCTATTGCAGTTAGTGAGGTATTAGTATGGCATAACACTAAAGCATTTTATTTCTGATGATGCACACGTAGTACACAGTGGTGAGAGTTTGGAGTTTTAACTCTTGATATAGTTTCTGTTAAAATCAAGACAGCCATATGGGAGCAAAGCCCCTTAAACGAGATGTTGCATGAAAAATTCTAAGGGTAGGAAACCGTTTTCCAGATTTGTTGCTTCAGGATACTGAAACTCATAGGAGTTTTAACATTCTTTTCTGTAGTTCTTGTAGTGTGTCATTGGCTTGGCTGTTCATTCACAAACAGTTACTAATGTAGCTTACTTTACTAGCCCAAAGGTGAGCTATTGGTTTTCAGGCAGTAATCATCCCTGGTTATCTGCCATAGCAGTTTCTCCTAAAAAGGTTAAGTGGCCACTGTTCTACTCACTGTACCAGCTGGCCTTATCACGTGTCTCTTTACTTGGGCTGATATTTTAGTCTGTGTGCTGTTTCTGCCTTGTGTTATTCATACTGGGAAATGGTTTGCTGATATTAACCATGCATGTGTGTGTGTGTGTGTGCTTACCTATAACCACAACACTGTGCTGCTGCAAATGGGTTAAATTGCAGACACGTGTAGCTGCTGACCGAGAAGGAGCTTTGGCCTATCAAGATCACATGAGTTTTACAGCTAGCTTTATGCCACTTTCTTTTCTTGTCCTACCCTGCTTTTTTCACTTTTCTCAGGCTTCTTTGACCCCTCTGTAAGTTTGTTGTGCCATCTCCCTAGTGCAGTGTAAGGTTTGCCCCTCTTCTCCTTGAAGTAATATTTCCTGATATCGGTCTTGAATTGTGTTACTATCTCGGTGATGTTTTCATTTAGTGCATTTCTACATTTCACTACCACACAATGTCAGTACTTTAAATTAATGTTGTTGTGTCCAGAGGTTTAATCACAAACAAAAGAATAAATGAAATGTGTTTTGAATTTTTTGTAATTCTTGGTATTCTGCTTTACTTGCATGCATGAATTCATGATGTGGAAGGAATGCACACTTGCTTGTCTGAATGTGCATTCAGAAAAAAAGGTATTTGCTTTGCCCAGGATGAATATAAACCCTTTCCTTCTTAACTTACTTTTCTATCCACAGTGAACTAAAATGGCTTCTTGCTTCTGTAGAAAAAAAAGACTTAGCCTTTGACACTTTAGTTTGGCAGTTAGATTTTTATATTTTCTAAGGTGGGGCAATCTGCTGAAATTGTTTTATGGGTGGGTGAAGTTTGGTAGCAACTCGGTTGAACACAGAATGACTTGTGTGAACAAAAGTTGGCATTCATTCATTTTAACTCATTTAAAGCCAGGATAAATACCAGGATAGTACCACAGCTTCACAAAACACTTTAGGAGTCTGGATTTTGACATCTGTTTAATCTAAGTTTGTTTAAGTAGCATTTAAGGCTTTGTTGTAGTCATGACTTAAGAGTGGTCAGGTTCATTTGTTTACTTGATTTTTAAATTTTGGTTGGCACAACAGGCAAATGTAAAAAGGCAGGAAGGAAAAATTATATAATACTGCATACAACAGGCAAGAGAAAAAGAACAAATGCGGTATGCAGAAAAAACAGAGGACACGTTGTTCTACAAATTAATTGAGACATTATGTATGCATTATGCTATGCTAGAAAAGGCCACGTGAGAGAATTGAAATGAGGAATGATTTCAAAGGAAAAATATAGAAAAACATAATTAATTTTGTATGACAGATTTGTTTGAGAGCTAGCTGAAGTGCATCAGTGGGAACTGAACGCATGTAATAAAGCTTACAAACACAGACTGGTTCCTTTGAGCATTGATTGTGAAGACTGTATCTGGGTGGAGTGAATAGTGGACAGAGGACTTTTGACCCAAGCCTACACATTATAGCCTGATCAGGCCACAGAAATATTTTTTCCTTAAAATCATTTCCAATCCCTGAAGCTAGATGCACTAGCAATAAGTCAGTTACATACTTATGTCTCACTTACATACTTAGCCAATACATCAGCAGAGAACTTATCTACTGCACTTATGTGAGCTTTCTGTTTTCTAATTCAGCAGGTCCAAGACTTGACTCTTCAGCATTAGTGATACTTCAGTAGTAGTCATACATCCTGGGCTTAAGCTGCTTAATGAACCATCATACAGAACCATACCTCCTGAAAACATTATTGTTCTTTATTCTTATGTTACTTACTTGTTTAATTTATTTATTATTTTTAAGTCGCTTACTTTTCTAATTGTTACTGATCAGTTTGTCATGGTGTACAGTTTTATTATTATTATTGCAGTACTCTTTACTTGTTGCTTTTATAAGTGTTATGGTGGCCATTTTTTTTTTATTCTAGGCTGAGCCTGAAATAGGTCCTTCTGGATCAGTGTTCTGTCACTGGTAAAAAATATAAATAAATAAATACATACATGCATACATACAGACATAAATAAATAAAATTAAGGCCCAAAGAATATTCAGCTTCTTATATAAAAAAATGTTTGAACTGTAACTCGTAAAGGACACAAAAAATACATTACAAAAGCTGTTTTGCAAGAGTCAAGTCCCCTACCCCCCTATTTGTGTGTGTGTGTGGGGGGGCAAATTTCCCACACTTCCATAAGTGTACCAACTCCATGGTCACACAAAAGTAGAGAAAAGTCAAAAAAAAAATGCTAACAGTGCAAAGTAGTCTCAGACAAACAACAGGACTGCTGTTAACAATACATGTCTATTAGAGTTTGATGAATTGCAATTAAAAAAAAAGGGGTAGGAAAATCTGTATTCAGCATTATATTACCTGGTAAACTTGTGTTGCTAAGCTTTTTCTGAATACCCTGCAGTGGACCAGCACTGCAGCTTCAGGGCCAAATCATTTAACTTGCAGACAGCGACATTATCTTTAGTTCTGCAGTTTTTAACATTACACAACAGATGTGAATGCTGTACCTTCTGCCTTTTGTTGATAATGAAACTGCCAATTTGGTACCCCTTCCTATTGACTCAGGTTTTGTCTTAGTCTTCTGCCCTGCCTTTCCAGCTGCTATACATTAATTTTGCTAGATCCCTTCATCGTAGGGAACACTTACAGTTACAGTATGTATGTGAACAGAGAAGGCCTTATATTATAAGTTTAGAACTTTACAACACTGTCGTAGCAGTTTGGGAACTTTTAGGAGCTTTTCTTCTTGCTCCTTATGCATGTAGGTTGCTGTGGAAACTCTTTTCCTGTTTCTGCTCCATGTAGTGACATGTTCCATTCAGAGAGCCAGTCAAAACCTGGGCTGAAGTAGCTTGATCCCATCATCAGGTGAGAAAAAATGAAAATCTCAATAGGAAGATATGCTGTAAGAGGATGGAAAATGTGTCTCTCTCACACACACACACACACACACACACACACACACACACACACACACACACACACACACACACACACACACACACACTCATGCGTGCCTTTCTCTCTGTTTGTCTACATATTTGCTGAAGGGCATCTGAAGAGGAAGTCGGGGTACTTTTCTTGGAATACACCTGTTTGCAGGGTCTATCACAAGTGTTTTGATATCCCTGTAGGAAATAAACAGCACCAGTAAGGCAAACAGCTAAGTCAGAATCTGCTCATTTAGGCATCTTGAGCCAATGGGAGTGAAGAAGGGGCCATGTCTAGCCAGTGTGAAGGCAAAAAGAACCAAGACAAACAGAGTTTGTGATTTTATAGTTTCTAAAAATGTTTTAAGCTGCTGACTTACCCACATGAAAAAAGTTTGTTTTTATGTTTGCATAATTATGGATCACAAGTGAGGGGTAAAATATTGTTTAAGTAACATTGCTTTAAGGTGGGATATTCTAGCTTAATCCTTGTTCATATGTAAGTTACAAGGTAATAGAAGGTGTTGAAAATTTTCTCAGTGTGCACCTTGAACCATGGACAACAGGAATGGAAACAAATGCAAGATGTGTAATTGTTTTACTCTATGCACTATCACCACACAGACATGTGCGTGAGCAAACATGCATGTGCATACTTACACACGTGAATGAGCACGAGTATACACATGCACACACAGGCACAACACCAGGTTGTGACATGATTTTAAATTGTTTAATACAATGTTGACAACAAAATAATCTGATGTCAGAATGTCCAGACTTTGATGTTGTCCAAAAGAGAAGCCTCATGGCATTTGCATTATAAGAAACGGTTATTTTTTTGGTGGTGGTTTTTAACAGTGATAAGAGAACAAATATTTCAGTTCAGTTTGAACTTGAGTTCAGTGCACTGAAGCCGCCTTATTTACTTGTAAAGTTGCTCACGTTATGTCACATTTTAACACAGCCAGCCTCTGTAAAATTATAATGCCTCAGACAGGATGCTGGAAAAGATAAGCACTTCCCATGGGGGCAAGGGGAGGAGGTTAAAAGCTTCTTCCCTCTCTGTAATTTAATGATTTATTTCCATTTTAAAAGTGTTTGATGCACTAAATAAGAGAAGGCATCTCCCTTCTAGAAAAAGAGGAACAATTACATATCTAATCCCTCTGGCATGAAATATGATATTGCTGTACCTACGTTTCTAAAGAGGGGATTTGTGTAAAAATCAATGCTAATGAGCCCCATGGGGCTGGAGATTGAGTTACAGATATAGTTAATGCAGTGGAATTTGTAAATCCTTTGACTCCCTGGGGTTTGCTGTACCAGTCACATTTCACACCATTACATAGGGACTTGGATTGCACAGCCTTCCCTTGTTCGAAAACAAAAAAAATTAAATCAAATCAGTGGAAACAAAGTGAAAGGACCAGCTGAGTGTTTCTTTTTTTTTTTTTTTTAATATGGTTTAGCTGTTGCTCATTTGCACTAGTCATTCAGGACAGTGGGTCCTTACAGTGAACAACAGATTATGTCCACAGAGTCTCAAGAGTGTACCAGGATATGGGGCAACATTATTAAACCGTTCTTTTCAGTGAATGAAATCCAGCTACGTTTCAAATAAATGCCTTTGCTACAGTTGTGTACTTTAATCCAAACAGAAGAATTAAATTGTGTTAATAAGTAGATGCAGAGTTATGACATGTATTGGGCCCAGATATGTAGTACAGTATTCTGTTTTAATACAGACTGTTGACAGATGAGCTTGTCAGGTTAATTGCAAAGTGATTACAGATGCTCAACCACATGATTAAAAACCAAGTACTGTGAACAGTTTGCATAAATTACAGTGTAATAATGTAAATTCCTTTTGAAAAAGTTGTGTGGCAATGTTTCCATATGTCTACTGCAGGTTTTGATCATGTTGATTCTGTGACAATGAAATGTGTTGTCTCTAACACGTGACTGTATTTCTGCTTTTTCTTCAGAGCTACATACTTCCAGCAGTTTTATTTATTTTGTAGATTGTTTTTTGTACCAGTCTGATTCTGCACCTAGGCTGAAAAAATGCATAGGTATGGTAACACAGCAGCTGTACCTCACCTCCTTTTACCCCTGCTTTAAGGTACAGTGATGTCAAAGTTAGTGTGTATACATAAATGGCAGGGTTGTGGGAGAAACCAATACCCCACATCGGGGTGTAATTGGGTGAAGTCTTGCAAAAATTATATAATACCATTACAGCAAATTTCCAGTAGGTTAACAATGTCTGATACATACAGTTAGAATGCATGATTAATTATGTATTTAAAAGCATTTAATTTAAATTTCTAGTTTTGTTTTATTTATTTATTTATTGTAAGTAAATAAATGCACTCACGTTGACTTTAAAGTAATCACAAATTTTGTTGTAGTTATCTAACATAATGGAACATATTTATTACACTTAACAATGTTCTAATTGTAACAATCACTGTTTATTTATTTAGTCTTTCTTAGCCTAGACTGTTCAGGTGATAAGTAGCCAAGAGCTTTCATCTCAATGAGAGAATTGTTCAGAGACACATGATATTCCAATGCGGGTTGTCAGAATCAAACCAAATTTTGCATGAAGTAGAATCATTCTAACCTGCTGCTTTAGCTTGCCATAGTGTAATGTTGGCTATATTCAGCATGCTAGCAAAAGCACTGATGTACAAGCTAGTAATATGTAACAGGCACCTGCTATTGAAGTTGCACTTGAGAGAGGCACAAGTCCTCTGCAGTTGTTAAGCGAAGATTTTCTCACTGTTCTGGACAATTAACTAATACATTTTACTAGAATGGGCAGATCTTTTCTTTCATTGCTGTATAATGCTGCAAGGTTCTGAATCCTCTAACATTTTATAAATGTAGGCCAAACGGTTTAGTCTATATTCAGTCTTAACAGCTCACTGTATGATCTGGTCCAAATCCGTGACTGTACTGTTCGACAAATGGTCAGAATTCAAGGTTGCAGTTTTGTAGTCTTTAGTACAGGTGTATAGATGGACAACCTTCTGCATATTCTTAGCTGAACTGCATTAGTTACCTGAATCATGAACTAAATGTATTAAGTAGCATTAGTGACCCCTCTGAAGAACAGAATGTCAGACAAGTCTTGGGAAGATTGAAAACTCATAAATCATCCTCATTTTTCATTTGGTTAGCGGACCTAGACTTCTGACTTCTCATGGGACACTAATCAGTGCATTTCAGTCACAAAGGAGCACAAGGAAACTCATATAGACCAGAGCAACATTAATGGAGTATTCTAGTCTCAAGTTAAGTAATTGACTCTGGGACAGATACTTTTCCTTGGAAAGTCACATTGTTTTGTTTTCTGTTGTTTTCATGAGCCACTATTATATATGGCATCATTTCACTGCTTGTAAAGCCATACTTGTATAGGATGAGACTTTGATCGTATATAAGAACAGCTTGGTGCATCAACAAAAATTAATAATTTTGGGCCACCTTTGCTTTAATAAAATCAGTATGGCAACATATTCTGTTTTATAATTTTATTTATTTATTTATTTTACATTTGTTGACTGGAATAGTCCGACTGGATGCATGTCCATTTTCAGCGGAGGCCCGGGGAGAAAAGCTCCAAGGGTAAGCAGATACAGCATTACATAATACCAGCATTACATATTACAAACAGACTATTTACAGTGATTACATAAGTAAGCAAGTTAAACAAGTTCCACAGGTTAGAGTTAATCCCGAGCGTAAGTCAGGATTAAATTAAATTACACAGTAAGCTGGTTAACACATTTTTACACATTCTAGAGAGAGTTAGCCAGGCTTGATACATTGACATAGCCAGTTAAGTGCCAAATGTTGTTCGAGTCTAGTTTTAAATTGACCTAAGGTGGAAAGTAAGGTAATATCAGCTGGAAGAGAGTTCCAGGGTCTACTTACAGAGTTTGCAAAGAGAGAGTCACCGGCTGTGTTATTAATTTTGCTAGTCTGAATTAGTAATTTGTTAGAGGATTGAAGCGGTCTAGGATTGTTATAGGGGGTGATAATATTTTTAAGTGCAGGAGTATTGTCCGTAATACTGCTCTGCCATCTTTATAATAAAGTGTCTGTTGCTAGTTCTAAGTTGAGGACGTTTTTTCCCCGATGTTCATCGTGTTACCCTGCTGCAGTCATTACACTTGGGTTATCCTGTCGTCAGGCGGTCCCACAGTCGGCCGGATTTCCAAAGTCTTGGTCCGACGTCGGTTGCAGTCGCCTTATCCCTGACGTCAGTGCGCCAGGGGTACATATATTGCAACCGACACCATTTTCTTCAGTCTTTCTTGCCGCGCGGTGCCCGAAGCAGAAGCAGTTCGCAAGTGCCGGTCGGCCGACACCTGAGATTTTCGAATTCGAATTTCAGACCGAAGTCTTCTATAAAGCTAAGTACCCCGTTGGGGAAACTTTTCTTGCCTCAGTCCGATGTCAGAAAAAGTTAACAGTTGTATTTCTTGTGGGAAGCAAATACCTCATAAGGATTTTCATTCTTATTGCATACCATGCCTAGGCCCAGATCACGATGTCACTTCTTGTCGTTTTGTGCTAGATTTAATAAACGTACTATTAAAAGACGATTTGATTTCGCACGGCACTTTTTTGGCAGAAAATTTAATTATAACATGCCGTCGGAGCTTCCGACTACCGGCGTGCACAAAAACCGCAGGGATAAGGATCGACAGCCCAGGCCTAAGCCTGATTCCGAGGCCTCTGTTGATCCAGTCTCCGGTTCTCCGGTTATCAGTGAGGCTCCGACGCAGCCTCTGACTACCGCAGTTCAAGAAAGCGAAACCGCTACAGATATTTTGACGGAATGTACTAGGCCGACGCAGCCTTTTACTTCAGGCCCTACCGACGATTTACCTTGCAAGGACGTCGGTGCTTCTGAAACACCATCGGTTTCTGAAGGCGTTTTCAGACAGACGACTCTTACAGTCCAAACGTTTTCCAAGTCGAAGACTCCTTCCAAACCGAAAAAGGCTTGACTTCAGTCTCCTGTTCAAGGCCCTATGCCTAAGAAACAGATGCTCAAGATGGCTGAAGATTTGATTTCTCTTATCAGGGGTTCTCAGCCTCCTCCGGACAAAAGGCCTAGACTAGAGGAAGAATCTGCTTCCTCTGATCAACTGTCTATTTCTTCGGATTCCTCTGAGGACCAAGACTATTCCTTCTCTCCTTATGAAGATTTTGATGCTGAGGACTCTATTCCCTCAGCTTCCCCTCCAGAAGATTACTCTTTTGGGGAAACTTTACACACTATGAGGGAACATTTTCACTAGGAAGGTCAGGATTACTCTGATTCCAAGAAAAGGCTCAGAGAGTTTCTTTTACTCCCCCAACACAGACCTCTAGCCATCCTGTTTTGGACATTGTGGATGATGTCTATTTAGAATCCAGTTTCAACCCTGACTCTCTGCCTCCTGCTCCGGCCAAGCCTGACAGAAACTACAGAGTACCTGATTCCCTCAAATTTCTTTCTTTACAGAAGCCCAGTAGCTGACCCAGAGACTATCTCCCAGGGTCCCAAGGGGGCTAAGGCTTCCATAGCTAAAAATCCAGTACCTTCTGAAAGGGATTCAAGAGCACTAGACAGATGGGGGGAAAAAGGTTTACACCTCAGCCACTTTAGCTATGAGAGCTCTAAACTGTCAATTTCATATGCTTAAGTATCAGCAATTTCTGATCTCTCAGTTAAAACAAAAGATAACCACCCTCCCTCAACAATCTGAATTGAAAGAAGTACAGGATTTGTTGCACAACACCGAGCAGGTAGGGAAACATACCTTGCAATGTGGGTTTGATTCTTTAGAGGCCTCCTGCAGAGCAGCTGTCACTGGATCAGTTATATGCAGGCATGCCTGGTTAAAGGAACAAAGTCTGCCTGATCATGTTAAAGCAAAACTACTAGATGCTCCCTTATAGCAGGATGTTCTTTTTGGTGTTAAAGCAGAAGAAGTTTTAAAGAAAATGGAAGATAAGGCAAAATCAATGCAGACAGTCAAAGATTTCCTACAAGTACAACACTCTCGCTTCAGCAGAAACTGGCCAACAAAAAATTGGTCCTTTCCAGCCACTGACAGGCCTCAGAGGGGTAAATACAGGCACCCAAGGGGCAGAGGACAACCACAAGCTCAGTATAAACCTCGCCAATGGGGCACTCCAACCCAGAAGGGAGGAGAAGACAGGTCTCAACCCACCAGAAGACAAACTCAATGACTTGCATCTTAGCTGGCCAAACAAAACTCTTTTCTCAGCCCCCCTGGGGGAAACCTAGCACTATTTGCAGACAACTGGCACATGGTCACAAAGGACAAATGGGTACTAGACATAATTTTACGAGGATACAGATTCCACTTTCACACCCTGCCAATAAAAAGAGGAATGCCACACCTGCCACAAAATCAAAGGGCAGAGGCTCAAAAACAAATTACAGCTCTCATGGCCATGAGAGCCATTCAAAGGGTACCAACTCAAGAGCAAGGTCAAGGATTTTACTCAAGACTCTTCTTAGTACCCAGAAAAGAAAATGCTTGGAGACCAATTCTGGACTTTTCAATTCTAAACACTTACTTACAAGTTCCCAAATTCAAGATGCTAATACTACAGCAGCTACTTCCCATGTTGGGCAAGGAAGCATGGCTGGTAACGTTGGACCTCAAGGAGGCATACCTGCATGTCCCTATCAGACAAAATTGGAGAAGATACCACCGTTTCATTGCAGGTTCAACTCATTATCAATTCTCTGCACTGCCCTTTGGCTTATCTACTGCGCCCAGAGTATTCACAAAATGCCTGGCATCAGTAATTGCATACTGCAGACAAAGAGGAATTCAAATATATCCATACCTGGACGACTGCCTCCTTCAAGCAGAAAGAAAAGACATTCTCTTACAACATCTGGCTTTTGTGAAGCAACTACTGAATTGTCTGGGGTACACAGTAAACGAAAAGAAGTCAAAACTAGTACCCTCACAAAAAATGACATTCCTGGGTGCCAGCTTGGACACAACGGCTCAGAAGGCTTATCTTACACCAGACAAGCAATTACTACTGACTCAATATTTCAAAACAATGGCAACAAAGACCCAATTAACTGCAAGAAAAATTCTGCAGGCTTCGGGCTTCATGGCATCTTGCATTCTGATAATACCATTTGCAAAACTGCATATGAGGAAATTACAGTGGTACCTAAAAAGCTTATGGTCTCAACAAGCCACAGCTTGGACACAGTGATATCTCTCATCCCCTGCCTTCAACAGGAATTTCTGTGATGGGCACAGGCATGTCACCTCACCAAGGGTCAGCCTTTCACCTTGCCCCCGCCCAGGCAAACTATCACAACAGATGCTTCAGACTATGCCTGGGGGCACACATGGCAGGGCAATGCATTCAAGGCCTATGGACTGCAGAACAAAGAAAACTGCACATAAACCAAAAAGGGATGCTAGCTGTACAGAAAGCTCTGACAGCCTTCAAGGATCTACTACAGCCTGGACAACTTGCAATAAAGACGGACAACACCACAGTAATGTGGTACATAAACAAACAAGGGGGCACACATTCCTACCCTCTTTGCAGGCAAACAATAATCTTATGGAACACAGCTCTGGCCTACCAAGTCCAGTTAGAAGCTCAATTCCTGCCAGGACAGAAAAACACATTGGCAGACGACCTAAGCAGAAACATCAAAGATCCCCACGAGTGGAAGCTAGACCCACAAATATTTACAATAACTCAAAGATGGGGCCTACCAAATATAGACCTGTTTGCCAGTCCTCAAAACTACCAGCTGACAAAATTTTGTACAAGGACATTCCACCATCAAGCTTGGAAAGTGGACGCTCTCTCTTTCAGTTGGAAAAACCTGACAGCATATGCCTTTCCTCCATTACCTCTTCTCACAAAGGTTCTTTTGAAGGTCAAAAAGGAGAAACCTCGAATGATTCTCATAGCCCCAGACTGGCCACGCCAGCACTGGTACCCGCTATTGAAGAATATGGCTCACAGCCCACCATGGATATTGCCTCAAATGCCTCATTTTCTCACGCAGCAAGACAAGCAGATTCTACACAGCCAGATCAAAACCTTAAACCTGGCTGCATGGCAGATCAATTAAGCATCCAACCAGCCCCTCTTTCACAAGCAGTGCTGGATGTTATTCTAGAAGCCAGGAGGCCAAGCACCAGGAAGGCTTACTCGGACAAATGGAAAAGGTTTTCTGCTTGGAACCAAGCTAAAGGCCAAGACACAACTCAGCCTCATGTCTCACATTCTGCAGTATTTAGCTGAGATGTTGCATAAAGGACTTTCCTTCTCCTCAATTAAAATCCATGCTTCAGCTATTTCAGCTCACTACAACACGAATACACCTTTATTTTCAAATCCTCCCCTACGGCAGTTCCTCAGAGGGGCAAAAAACATTAGACCACCTAGAAGAGCTCCTACACCAACATGGGACCTCAATTTTGTTCTGGAAAAACTAACGTTACCTAGTTTCATAGTTTCATAGTATAGTACTAGGCTATCTGCCCTGGGGCATTTGTAACCCTAGCCATAGTGATGTGGCTTTTGCCACCCCATGAAATGGTACAAAAATGTACAGAATAAATCTAGAATACTGTGCCTCTGTCTAGTAGTGACACAATGAAGGTCCCCTTATATAATAGAATTAGTTTACTGTGCCCCTGTCTAGCAGTGACACAGATGTGACCCCTGGGGTAAACTTACGATCTCCCATCCACTCATCAAGATTTCTCTTGAAGAGTCGGTGAGGGGCTCTGCCTATCTGAACTGGGATCCTGTTCCAAAGCATGGGAAGCCTCTGGGTTATGAATCTATCCCTCCATCATGTCCTATTCATACTTGTGCCAAGGTTTAAGTCTTTAGCTCTCGTGGTCCTGATGGATTTGGATTTTTTGAGGTGGAGCATGTCCATCAGATCCTGATTGGACATAGCCTTGTACGTCAGGCAGAGATCACCTCTGAGCAGGCGGTATGCTACTGAATAGAGCTGAAGTTTCTTTAGTCTGGCAGAATAAGACATATGTTGGAGACCCTTGATCCTTTTGGTGAGGTACTTTTGTGGTCTCTCCAGCTGTTGCAAATGTCGGATGAGGTACATACCAAATGGGGCATTGTACTCCATCATGGGTCTGATGAGGGAGGAATATAGGGGTACAATGACATCCTTGGATCTGGATGTGAATCCCTTCATGATGAGGTGTGCAAGGTAGAATGTTTTTCTAACCACTTTGGCAATGTGGGTGTCAAATGAGAGGTCGCTGTCTACTTGGGTCCCTAGGTCTCTGATTACTTTTTCCGTACTCAGTGGGTTGCTGTCTATGTGATAATTTGTGGGTACTTTGTTTTTTTCCAAAAGGGATGACTATACATTTTTTGGCATTTAGTTTAAGGCCGTGACTACGGCACCAGTTGTCCGTTTCAGTGAGGCCTTTTTGTAGGATGTGTGTGTCTGCTGGTGTATCGACTATGGCGCCTAGTTTGCAGTCATCTGCGAACTTTGTCAGCCACAGCCCTCCCATGTTTGCTTTAACATCTGAGAAATAAATGCCGAACAAGAGGGGTCCCAGGACAGATCCCTGTGGGACACCACTTGTGACTGGCTTTGAGTCTGACATTGCTCCAGCGATTTTAACTTTATGGGTTCTGTCCTTTAGCCAGTTTGCAACCCATCTAGTGACATAAGGGTTTACTTTTAAGCTGTTTAGCTTATCTATGATGCCTGAGTGGGGTATTGTGTCATAGGCCTTAGCCAAGTCCAGGTATGCTGTATGGACTGCTTTGCCCTCATCAATGGCTCTAGTGACTGTTTCAAAAAGTCAACCAGGTTTAAAAGGCAGGATCTGCCCTTTACAAAGCCGAACTGGGTGGGGTCAAGTGTCTGTAGGTCCCCTATGTCTCTGTTTATGAGTTCCATAATGATTCTTTCCATAGCTTTGCAGACAAGGCTAGTTAAGCTTATGGGGCGGTAGTTTCCAGGGTCTGTAGAGGCACCCCTTGTGGAGTGGGACCACTGTTGCTGTCGCCAGTGTTCAGGTACATATCCCAAGTAAGGCTAAGGTTAAATAGCATTTTATGTGTGGGTTTAGCTCCTCTTGGAGTTCATGTAACACGCACCCGGGATACCATCAGGTCCCATTGATGCTGTGTTTTTTGCTTTGTTTAGGGCGGTTCTCACTTGGACATCTGAGATGACAGGGAGATTACATTCAGCTGGGATAAGTATTTCTTCTTTTGGGGGTGAAGGAGGGGAGAAATTTGCACTGAACCTGTCAGCCAGAATGTTAGCAATATCTGTGGGTTCAGTGTATTTTTTGTTGTTGTGAACCAACTCTGAGCATATCTGAGGGTTTCCGCCCAGGTTTCTAACATAGCTGAAGAAGGCTTTGTGGATGTCCTTCATGGATGCATCTGCAGTCATAACAAGTGGGTTGTCCTGTCGTCAGGCAGCCCTGCAGTCGGCCGGATTCCAAAGTCCGGGTCCGGCTTCGGCTGATGTCGCCCTCCCCCCCCCGTCATCTCTGTTGGTCTTCGGGTATAAAAGCATCAGCCGACGCCATTTTCCTCAGTCTTTCTTGCCGCGTGGCGCCCGAAGCAGAAGCTGTTCGCAAGTGCCGGTCGGTCGGATCCAGAGATTACTTCTACCGAATACTACTTCGAAGACTTCTAAAGCTAAGTACCCCGTTGGGGACTCTTTCTTGCCTCAGCCGATGTCAGAAAAAGTTAACAATTGTTTAACCTGTGGGAAACAAATACCTCATAAAGATTTCCACTCTTACTGTCTGCCTTGTTTAGGCCCAGCCCACGGCGTAGCAGCCTGTTCGGCCTGTGCCTCTTTCAACCGACGAGCGCTTAGGTGTCGGTCGGAGTTTGCAGAACAGTTTTTCGGTTCTGATTTTGCGTACATTATGCCGTCGGATCCTCCGACTACCCAATCTACCAAAAAACGCAAAGATAAAGACCGACACTCGCGGTCCAGCGGTTTCGGCGAAACCACGGTAAAGCAAACCGCGAGTGTCTCGGTTTCCGAGAAAACTGATCAAAGTACAGCTGAACCTATTCTTACAACTGAGGCCCCTGCTACAACTCTCGAATCGACCTCTGAAATTTTACCCACTACGGTGGTTGACTTATCAGACACCATCCCTTGGATGTCTCTACCCCAGCGTGGTGCTGCTAGGCCCCCAGCAGCCATGTCCATTAAGGCCTTCGCCAGGGCTAAAGCAGCCAAGACTACTAAAACAGTGCCTGTTAAACCCCCCACATCCAGGCCCTCTTCTAGTTCTCAAATGCTTTCTTTGGCAGAAGATTTAATTTCTTTAATTAGAGGATCTCAATCTCACCCAGACAGGGCCTCTCAGCCCCAGAGAAGAGACCTAGGGTAGAGCCCCTGAGCCAGTGTCTTCTGATGTTTCTGCTGATGAATCAGACATAACTGACCAGCCAGAGGCTCCCTTCTCCAATTTTGAAGATTCTGATGCTGAAGAATCCATTCCAGCTGCTTCCCCACCAGAAGAATTCTCCTTTGGGGAACCTTGCATGCCATGCGAGAACAGTTCAATGGCAGCAACAGGATTTTCAGACTCCAGAAAAGACTTAGGACCTTTCTGCACCTCCCACAGCACAGGCCCTTAGCTATACCTCCTGTTCTCTCTGTGGTGGATGATGCTTTCAATGATGTTTGCTCCGCTCCAGATTCTTTACCCCCAGCCCCTGCCAAACCAGACAGATTTTACAGGGTGCCAGATACTCATCACCACCTTTACAAGGCCCCACTTGCAGACCCAGAAACTATATCCCAGGGTCCCAAGGCAGTAGCGACCACAGCTAAAACCCTATTCCTTCTGAAAGGGAAGCAAGGTCATTAGACAGATGGGGTAAAAGGTCTACACTTCAGCTACTCTCTCAGCTAGAGCTTTAAACTGTCAGTTTCACATGATACAATACCAAGAGTTTATGCTTGATCAGTTAACTAAAAAACTAACCACTGATGAATCCCTTGATAAGAAATATGTATTAGAGATGGTAAATAACATACAACAGGTTAGCAACCATTCCTTAAAATGTGGCTATGATGCACTGGAGGCTTCATTTAGATCAGCCATGACAGGCACAGTGATAAGAAGGCATGCATGGCTAAAGGAACAAGCTTTACCGGATCATGTTAAAGCTAAGTTGCTAGATACTCCTATGGACAAGACAAGTTTGTTTGGTACACCTGCCCAGCAGGTTATGAAGAAAATGGAAGAAAAGGCAAAATCTGTTCAAACTGTTAAAGATTTCTTGCAGGTTCAACCCCCAAGGTTTAGCAGGAACTGGCCTGCCAAAGATTGGTCCTTTCCTGACTCCACAAAATTTCAAAGGGGCAGGAATAGGCGTTCCAGAGGCAGAAACCAATCCAGAGGAGGTGCCTACAGAGGACGACAGTGGCAAGGTAACAACAGAGGCACAGACACAGCCACTGCCACTACATCAGCACAAACACAGTGACTTAATCCTAAATCCGCCTACCAGGGAACAAATAGCAGCTCCTCTAGGCGGAAAGTTAACCTTATTTTCAAAAAACTGGCACTACATAACAAAAGACAAGTGGATTTTACAAACCATAGATCAAGGTTACCGGTTTCACTTCCACACTTTACCAGTCAAAAGAGGAATGCCAAATCTACCTCCAAATCAAAAACAGAGGCTCTACCAGATAATGGAGTTAGCAAACATGAGAGCTGTGGAAAGAGTGCCAACAGCAGAACAAGGAAAGGGTTCTATTCCAGACTATTCCTAGTTCCAAGAAAGGAAAAAGTTGGAGACCAATTCTCGACCTGTCCACCTTAAATACATACATCATTGTCCCAAAATTCAAAATGCTGACCCTACAGCAACTTCTTCCCATGCTGGGCAAGGAGTCTTGGCTGGTAACTCTAGATCTCAAGGAGGCATACCTGCACGTCCCCATTCGACCAATCTGCAGAAGATACCTCAGATTTCTTGCAGGATCAGAGCACTATCAATTCTCAGCATTGCCCTTTGGCTTATCTACTGCCCAGAGTATTCACAAAATGCCTGGCATCAGTAATCGCCCATTGCAGACTACAGGAATTCAAATTTACCCATACCTGGACGACTGCCTGCTACAAGGGACAACAAAAGCAAGCTGACAACAGATTTACAAAGGGTCATTTACTTGCTACAAGGACTGGGATACACAGTCAATTTACAAAAGTCAAGGCTGATACCATCCCAAACAAGGACATTCTTGGGCGCGGAATTGGACACAGTACAACAAATGGCATTCCTGACTACAGAAAAACAAAAGAACTTCCTCTTTACTTCTTGGCACTAACAAAACTGAACAAGTTAACAGCAAGAAAAGTTCTGCAGGCCTTGGGCTTCATGGCATCATGCATAATCCTGGTCCCATTTGCCAGACTACATATGAGGAAACTACAGTGGTACCTAAAGAATTTATGGTCCCAACACAGACACAGTCTAGAAACAGAAATCCCACTAATTCCATGCTTAAAACAGGAGTTCCTATGGTGGGCTCAGGCATGCTAGTCAAACCCAGGCCTACCCTTTCGCAGATGTCAACCAAGCCAGACCATCACAACAGACGCTTCAGACCTAGGATGGGGGGCCCACATGCTGGACAAATGCGTGCAAGGATTGTGGACACAGGATCAACTTCACCTGCACATCAATCTAAAAGAAATGCTGGCAGTAAAACTGGCAATCCAAAAGTTCAAACCATTTCTCAAAGAGGGCCAGTTGATGATAAGGACAGACAACACCACAGTCATGTGGTACATCAACAAACAGGGAGGCACTCATTCATACCCCTATGCAGAATGACCTTGGAGCTGTGGACCCTGGCACTCAGCTACAACATTCAGTTACAGGCAATATTTGTACCGGGAAAGACAATACTCTAGCAGACATATTAAGCAGAACCACTTCGGATGCCCACGAATGGAAGCTGCACCCGGACATCTTCAAGACCATCTCAAAGAAATGGGGAATGCCACAGATAGACCTATTCGCATCACCTCTCAATCACCAGCTCAAAAATTCTGCACAAGGACATTCCACCCACTAGCATGGAAAGTGGACTCACTCTCCTTCAACTGGAAAGGCCTAACAGCATATGCATTCCCACCTCTTCCTTTGATACACAAGGTACTACTAAAAATCAAGGAAGAACGTCCAAGGATAATCCTGATAGCTCCAAACTGGCCAAGACAACACTGGTACCCACTACTGAAGAGCATGTCTCGAACAATATGTGGCCAATACCCTGATGCCTTTGATGTTAACTCAGAACAACTACAGCATCATACATCCAAACCTAAAACGCTGCAACTGACTGCATGGAACATCACATAGCAGCAGCTAATCCAGAACTTTCCCAAAGAGTTAAAGACATTATTCTTGAAGCACGCAGACCTTCAACAAGAAGGAACTATGCTGGAAAATGGAAAAGGTTTGTCATTTGGAGTACGGAAAGAGGAAAAGATGTGTCAAACATAGATATGCCTAACATTCTGGAGTATCTGGCCGAACTTCTTCATTCAGGCCTGTCCTACTCCTCCATCAAGATACATGCATCAGCTATTTCAGCAGAATACAGCTTTGATCCACCTGTTTTTTCGCACCCTTTGCTCAGGCAGTTCCTCAGAGGAATCAAGAATGTAAAACCTCCAAGGAAACCACCATTACCAGCTTGGGATTTAAATTTTGTACTAGAAAAGTTGACACTATCACCCTTTGAACCAGCAGCAACAGCAGACCTACAACACCTGTCATGGAGAACTGCTTTCCTACTAGCAATTACTTCAGCAAGGAGGGTTTCAGAACTACAGGCCTTAATGGCAGTGCAACCCTTCCTAATCTTTCACCAAGATAGAGTGTCCATGAGGACTAATCCTACATTTATGCCCAAGGTGGTATCCAGAGTGTCTTTAAACCAGGCAATCCACCTACCTACCTTCTTTCCCAACCCACAAAACAGAGGGGAAAGAATACTGCATACCTTGGATGTACATAGACAGCTACGCTACTACTTGGACAGAACAAAAAATAGCAGAAAGACTGACCAACTTTTGTAGCCTATGCAACAGGAAGGGAAGGAAAAGCTATTTCCAAACAGACAATCTCCAAATGGATAGGAAATTGCATACGATACTGTTACTCCTTCCATGGAAAACCAATTCCACAGAACATAAGACCTCATTCTACAAGGCGACAGCCACTACCACAGCCTTCTTACGAGGAGTGGCAACCAAAGACATTATTGAGGCGGCTACTTGGACCTCCGTGCGTACATTTGCCAAGCATTATAATTTGCCTCTATATTCCAGATCCCGAGCAGGGTTTGCCACTGCTGTACTGCAAGGGATCCTAAACACACCATAATCTACTTTTATCCTCCTCCCTAGTTGGCTATGGTATTCTACCCACTTGTTATGACTGCAGATGCATCCATGAAGGACATAGTACAGTTTTGTACCTACCATAAATGTAGATGTCCGAACTGGATAGCATCTGCAGTCAGGATTACCCTCCCTCCTTCCCCTCTGTGGTACTCCTAGGGTGTTTACCCTCCTAATAGCTAGCTGTTTAGGTAGGTGTCTTTTATGGTGTATTTGTTTGTATATATGTACATATATGCTTATTGTTGTGTTTACCTCTATCTATTTGGAAACATTGGCATCTATCCAAATTTTAGCCTGCAAGAGGGCTACTGGCATCTGGGGCAAGAAACACTGAGGAAAATGGCGTCGGCTGATGCTTTTATACCCGAAGACCAACAGAGATGACGTCGGGTGGAGTGCGACATCAGCCGAAGCCGGACCCGGACTTTGGAATCCGGCCGACTGCAGGGCTGCCTGACGACAGGACAACCCACTTGTTATGACTGCAGATGCTATCCAGTTCGGACATCTACATTTATGGTAGGTACAAAACTGTACTTTATCTTTAGTGTCCTTAGCGATGTTTCTCTCAAAGTATGCCTTGGATGTTTTTATGAGAGAACGTAGTTTTCTGCTAATGTTGATCAGAGATGTCTTCCCTTCATGGGATTTCGCTCTGACGTGCAGTAGCTTCCTTCTTTTGTTATACAGTTTGTTTATGGCTGAGGTCCACCAGACAGGACGCTTACATTTGGTGGAGAGGGACTTGGATTTGTTTGGGATTGCATGATCCATGCATTCTTGGAGATGTCCATAGAAAGCATTTGTGAAGGATTCGGCATTGTGGGATGTGGTATCCACTGGCACAGTGGGCTTAATGGATACCATCTCAGTCTTAAGAAGCGTGAAGTCTGCTTTTGAGAAGTTTTTCACTGTGGTCTTTTGTGCTGGGGGTGGAGGTGGGATATGTATATCCAGGGTGATTAGTTTGTGGTCAGATCTCACTAGTGAAGGGTATACTTCGGTGGAGCATTTTGTCCCCATGTTTGTGATGATCAGGTCTAGTATATTATCTCCCCTAGTGGGAGAGGTGACTAGTTGTTCCAGTGCATTTGAATTTATGAATTCCAGGAACCTTTGGGCTAGGGTATTAGGGCTAGAATAATGTACCCAATCTATGTTTGGGTAGTTGAAGTCTCCCAGTATGATGGCATTTTGTGATACATTCATATCCTCCAATGTCTTCAGGAAGGCTGAGTGGGGTTCTTGAGATTGGGAGGGTGGTTAGTTGCACCTGTATGGTCTCTGATGCTTCATGTGTTGCTACTAACCTGGAGGTGTGGGTATCCTTTATGAATATGGACACTCCCCCTCCATTTGTGGTTCGGCCCGGGTTTTGGGGGCGAAAAGCATGATACGAGGTATAGCCTGGTAGCGCTGGGGTGCTCTCAGGAGCCTTGAACCAGGTTTCAGTTACTGCACAGATGTCGATGTTCTCCATGCTGAGGAGTGCATCAAGTGCTTGCATCTTGAGATTTAGACTTCTGGCGTTGAGCAGCATTACCCTTAGTTTTTTTCCAATTTTGTTTTCTAAGGAGGTGGGTTTGTCTTTTGAGCCTTGCCTAAAAAAGGCACTATGGGGGTGGCAAGAGCCTTAGCCAATATCCAGAAGCCCAGTGGTGACAGGTGTAAGCCATCCCTTGCGAAGCAGCGTGGCTTGTCCAGCATATCGTCCCAGGCAGACAGACATTGGATCCCCTTAGAATGACACCAGTACTTGAGCCAATTGTTAAAGCTGATCATGTTGTCTTTGTATTGTGGTATCATTCTTGGTGAGGGCAAGATGCTGGTCAGGGTCATACCAGCCTGGGCTACATAATCAGAGAGCTCCTCTATGTCTCTTTTCATGTAGTCCAGGGAGGTACGTCTCAGGTCATTCACACCAGCATGGACAATGACGGAGTCATATTTGTACTTGCTTTGGAGTGACCTGAGTGCGTGTGTTATGTGGCGGATCCTAGTTCCCGATAGACAGCTCACAGTCACCTTCTCCTTGTTCAGCCTGGTCAGTGGGACATCAGTGTGTCTGACTATGGAGTCACCTATTACTAGTGTATCAGGCAAGGTGTTTGGCCTTAAGGGCTGCGATTGGTCGACACACTGATTTATTGAAGTATGTGTTGCATGTGTTTTGTTTTGAGGTGGTGGATTTTTGGATGTCTGCTTTGGGAGCCTCTGTTGTTTTGGTAAGTTTTTTATTAGAGCCTCCAAGTATGTCTTTGTGTTTTTATGTGTTTGGTTTGCAGTTGTGGTAGGTCTATGTGGGACTGGGATTGTTGTGTGTGTGGTTGCCATCTCCTCCTGTCTGGTCATGCCAGCCCTGAGTTGAGAGAGTTCAGCCTCCAGTTTGGCTATATAGTTGCATCTCTCACATGTATTTGTGTTGGGAGGAGGAGAGGGTTGTCTGTGTACATGAGACAATTGTAGCATTGTCTCAAGATACCCAAATTGACCAGCTGAACTGGAGACGATGCCAGTAATCTACCACTCGACATGCTAGAACTGTATAAGGGAGTGCTGTACCTTTAAGGGAAGTGGATATTCACAGGGGTGGTAAGTAGATGTAGTGCTTTACTTAGTACGAGAGTGTTTACTTAGTAAAGAAGTACTGAGAACAAGTGCTAGGCTTATAATATAGTAAGTAGTCTGGTTATACTAAGAGTAGAGCTTCCTTAAGGGAAAATTTGAAGAGCAGACTTGGCGGAGCCAGAAAAAGTTTAACCGGCGCTGTGCTAACCGCTTTTTCTGCAGACCTTCAGTTCCTATCTTGGAAGACTGCCCTGCTCCTGGCAATAACTTTTGCTAGGAGAGTTTCAGAATTGCAGGCACTTAAGGGAATGGAACCTTTCCTCATTTTTCATCAAGACAGAGTTTCTCTACGAACTAATCCTTCCTTCATGCCTAAGGTGGTTTCCAGTGTAGCTCTAAATCAAACCATCCACCTACCCACTTTCTACCCCAATCCACAAAACAAAGGTGAGAGACTCCTGCATTCCTTGGACATTCACAGGCAGCTTCGTTACTACTTGGACAAAACTAAGGCTTTCAGAAAAACTGACCAGCTCTTTGTTTCCTATGCTACAGCCTCTCAAGGGAAGGCCATATCCAAGCAAAGCATTTCTAAATGGATAGGCCATTGCATCCGATTCTGCTACACCCATCATGGGAAACCAGTTCACCCTACCATTAGATCCCACTCTACCAGGGCAACAGCTACCTCTACAGCCTTTCTCAGGGGGGTTCCTACCAAGGAAATCTTAGAAGCTGCAACTTGGAGTTCAGTGCACACCTTCACCAAACACTATCACTTTCCTCTTTATTCTAAGTCCAGGGCAGGCTTCGCCACTGCAGTTTTGCAGGGCCTCATTGCCTCCACTAACCCTCTATGATGCCTCCACCCTACCTTAGCTTTGGGACTCAACCCAAGTGTAATGACTGCAGCAGGGTAACACGATGAACATAGTACAGTTTTGTACCTACCATAAATGTAGATGTTCGAGTGTTCACCCTGCTGCAGTCCAGGTTACCCTCCCTCCAACCCCTCTGATCTACTGGCTAATCCTCTGCTATGCCTTACTGATGTATTTGCTTATAGCTGAAGGGATTTTGTGTTTGTACAGTGTTCACACCATTTGGTACTAATTTGGATCACCTTTTTGGAGGCACCTGACATCTGGGGTAAGAAAAACTGAAGAAAATGGCGTCTGTTGCAATATATGTACCCCCTGGCACACTGACGTCAGGGATGAGGCGACTGCAACCGACGTCGGACCAAGACTTTGGAAATCCGGCCGACTGCGGGACCGCCTGACGACAGGATAACCCAAGTGTAATGACTGCAGCAGGGTGAACACTCGAACATCTACATTTATGGTAGGTACAAAACTGTACTTTCTCCGTCTTTGTTAGTAAATATTAATAGGACGTGCTGGAGGGATAGATTCATCACCCAAAGACTCCCTATGCTGTGGAATAAAATCCCGGTATATGTGAGGCAGAGCACCTCGCTGGCCTTGTTCAAGAGAAATCTTGACCAATGGATGGGAGATCGCAGATATACCCCAGGGATTACCTCAGTGTCACTGCTCAACAGAGGCACAGCAAAATAATGGGTATAGTTCCCCATACTAAAGGGGTGGCGTAAGCCACAAAACTATGGGCTAGGCTTGTAAATGCCCTCGGGCAGATAGCCTAGTATGAACCTATGAACCTATGTGGCAGTGTGAGGACCAAAGTCTGTCAACTCAAAAAATTGCAAACATATGTAATACTGTTTGAATTCTCTTATCTCATCGTGTAGTTTTTGCATGATGGCCTAGTTTTGTTAATGCTTGCCATACAAACTAGTTTACCTTTTTCTTTTCTGTGCTGTGAGACATGATGGACTTCACTTGACTCTAGTAGTTTCAACATACTGAATCTTCAGCTGGTAGACAAAGAATAAAAAGTAAAGTTACCTCTTCTTTATTCCGCATCAGCACTGTTTGCAGCAATGTTCAATGAAGAGGCAGTTTTACCATGGCATTTATTTTTTTTAGATGAGCATTTTTATTTTCAAATGTGGTTTCGACCAGCTTGGTCATCATAGTTTCATAAGTAGGTACCAGCTGCCCATGTGGGCCATTTTAAGCCAAACCAGTTTCACTTTTTGTGCTCAAAATAATCCATTCCATTACCCGTGCCATGGTTAATTATATATTAATCCTAATGAGAATAACTAGGATCATACCATAAACAATATGAGGGGACCCATACATGGGGTAAAGCATTTAGGAGCTGCTTCTGTCCATTAGTAATACAGGGGGACAGTCCTGGGGTGTATTTTCTGTTTCCCACTTGAATATGGACAGGGATGAACTTTGTTTTATGTGGATGGGGAGTCTGTTTCACAGTGGTAGTATAATTGTACCTCCAGACCGTTCTATTGCTGTTAGATCCCTCCACTGAGTATTTCTAATGCCATTTGACATGTTGTCAGTAATGGGTCAGAGGCTACTTTGTATGCCAGACACAGGTCACTTCTTAGCAGTCTGTAGGATACTAAGTACAGTGACAGGGCTTTGAGTCGGTCCATATAAGACCTTTTGTTTAAGCCTTGTGTCCTTATAGTAAGATACCTCTGTGGGCATTCCAGTTGTTGCATGTGCCTGAACAGATACATGACAAGGGGGCATTATATTCAGTGATTGGCCTAATGAGGATTGAATAAAGGGGGACAGTGACATTCCAAGATCTAGACACAGTCCCTTTGTTTATGAGCTGTATAGTGTAGAAGGACTTTCTTACAGTCGACACATGTTGGTCAAAAGTTAGGTCACTGTCCACATAAGTTTCCAAATCCTGGACAACTGGGTCAACTCTTAGGGGTGTATTATCAGTGTGGTAGTTCCCTGGGGTAGATGACTTCTCAAAGGATACAGTAATGCATTTTTTGACATTTAGTTTCAGATCATGATTTTGACACCAGGCTTTTTATTTGAGACAAACCTTCGTGCAGGATGGCTAAGTCATTTGGGGATTCAATGACTGCTCCTACCTTACAGTAATCTACAAACTTATTTGAGAATTAAATTATTAATTTAATAATACATTTATATAAATAAATAAATACATAAGGGAGGTATGCAGCCAAATACTCTGAGGAACCATAACTTAGTTGCCTTTGGATTTTTCCCCAGCAGTAGTTGTACATATTAGTAAAGTAAAACAAGTCAGTTTTACTAAGCCTTCTGGATGAGTGCTGTTTCTCTCCATCTTTTGTCAGTGACCAATTTGCTGGTCTTGACATAAGTCATTTTACATCACAGCGTAACATTTAGAGAATGAGTAACCCACAAATACATGAGGGTACACTTCTGGATTCTTATATTTCCTGTTCTCATCCCCTGAATGCAGCTGCTGTTGCTGCCATGGCTGCAGTTGCAGTAATGTCTAATATAATAATGCCTTCATGAACAACAGTTAAAGGTTAATAAAGTGAGTAAACAAATCTCCAAGAACACCAGACAGCTAGTAAAAATTGGGTATACTCACCACTAAAAATTCCTAGTAGAAATTGACTCACATTTGATATTTAAACAATACCTTAACAATGCTGATTGATTCAGGAGCAGTTGATGGTATAGAGTGTGTGTTTCAGGTGATAGAGGTGCTTTGTTCCTTGCTTTAATTTTGAGAAGTAGCACCTTGCTGTCATGAGTGTGAGCAGGTGGAATATCCAGACATGTAGCTCTGTAGCAAGTGAGGATGATGTCCTGAGTTTTCATTAAGTATTGTATTTTCTTGTGAATTTACAGGAATGCATGTCCCTACCACATCTCAGTACAATACAGTATGAATTTTGTGTAGTGGGAAATAAGAGAATAGAATGATGGGTGTGGAAATGAATGCCAATACTGCTTTTGTTTTCAGGACTGAAGTGCCTCAGTGCTTCATCTGTGGTATAAGTTTCTACTTTTACTTTCAGGACTAAAAAATTGTTCTTTTAAATTTGTAGCAGATCATGTGCTACCATTTTTCAAAAAAGTAGAAAGTGTATTTTTTAGTCCAGAGGACCTTTGTTTTTTATTTTTTCTCAAACAAGAGTTGAGGGTTCCCAAATCAGTAAGTATGGGGCTGGCTTGCTCCTTAAATGTGGGAATTGGGTGGCTACAGTTTCAGTGTATAATACATAGCGCTTCAGAGCTTACCACAAAAGCAGTATCGGTATTCCTCTAAAGAACTAATCATCAACTTTTGATTGTACCCTCCCAACACCTTACAGCGAGGAAGTCTACCCCCTTCACCTATCCCTAGCTACACTTTTGTTTGTGTGTATGCATGGCTATATAAAAATATGCAACATACAAAATGCCAACCTGCATTTTGCTGAAAAAAATGATCAAGACGCATATTGCCGATATTACAAAAGCTGAACATGAAACTCAAAACCTTTTTTTTTGTTTGTTTTTTTGCGTGAGGCACCTGCAACTTAAATACACAAACACTGAGATCATACAAACGCATGGAAATGGCTTATTTCTCATCCCCACTATTGCAGTGATGTTGCACCAGCCACTTTGATCAGATGCTCTTTCATCCAGACAGAATTGACAGAACAGCTGTCATCCAAACAGTCCTTGACTCTTTTATGTGAACCCATATATGTATGTTTGTGTGTGTCTATATGTGTGTAAATAACATATATATAAAATCCATCCATCCACAACTTATTTTCCCATTTTTACACGAGGTTGGGGTGTCACTTCAACAGTGACTATAATCTAGAGCCAAGGTTCACACCACCTGGTGGCTAGCCTATATATATATTTGCTAACATGTTGTGACAATGTGAGGTGTTGCCAGCTATGCCAGGAGAAGTGGGGCAGTAGATGTGTAACATATGCCAGCACAGCTAGCTGAAATTTTTAAAGAATTATATGTTATTTGTATATCAAACTGATTTGTACAGATGCTTGTGTTGAAAAATGTATTTGTAAAGCTGCTTGTGTTAAAAATGTGCCAACAGTGTGCCCTACTGGACAGAAAAATAAATATACATGCATTATTGTAACTGTTTAAATGTACAACTTGACCATCCTAGAGAAAATCCTAGATTGGTTCTCACACAACATTCCCTATGAAACTCTCATCTTAGGCGACGTCAACATAGACTGGTCCAAACTCAAAACTAACTCCCCTCAAATCAGTACAAGTCTGCATGGTTTCCATCAGTTAATAACTTCTCCCACCTGATTTCATAAAAACTTAATTTCTAGCTCCGTAATTGACTGGATACTCACCAACTCCCCTAACCTCTATTGTAGTCCTACTAATCCACTAGACCAACTTAGTGACCACCTACCCACTTCTGTCTTTAGATTCACCTGCCAACCACCCAAACCTAATCTTTATAGACACTGTAGAAAACTCTCTCTAACTTCAGTGTTACCCAGTTCAGTTCTGTTCTGTCTTCCACTGACTGGTCACTCCTTAAACAAATCCCTCTAGATGAAATAGTAGATAGTTTCAATACCATCTTCCTGAAAACCCTGAACTCCCTTGCTCCCTCTAGAAAGATAAGAATAAAATCCAATTACATTCATTGGCTTTCCAAAGACACTAAGTCCCTTATGCTCCAACGAGATAAAGCCTGGATTAAAACTAAAGAACTACCCCTCATTCAGAACTACAGACATCTCAGAAATCTTACTAAGAAACAGTCCAAAGCTGACAAAAAGACTTTCTTTAACACAGCTCAGCTGAATAGTACATCCAACCCATGTAAATTCTGGTCAACTGTAAATAAAATTCTCTCTCCTGGCTGTCCCTCTAACCCCTCCCTCTACCCTAATACATCCCCTCTAGAAACATCTACCCTACTGAATAAACACTTTATCGACACTGTCCAAGCACTCTTACCCGTCCAGTGGTAACACTAAACCCAACTTATCCCTCCTTACCCATCTAACAATAACCCCTTCACCTTTCATCTGGTTCCCACTTCTTATATCCAATATCTACTTCTTAAACTAAAACCTTGCTCCCCTTCCACTGATAATCTACCTCCTTCCTTCCTCAAACTAGCAGCTGACTCGATTGCATACCCATTGTCTATACTAATCAATAGGTCCATTCAAGAATCCACTGTACCCACCCTCTGGAAATCCTTTTTCACTGTACCCCTACACAAAGATGGTAATTCTACTGACCCATCTAACTACTGTCCCATAGCTATCCTATCCCCTATCTAAAATTCTCAAAAAATGTATCCACTCACAACTACTAAAACACCTCCTCAAAAGCAATCTTCTCACACCCACCCAGAATGACTTCTGTTCCAACAATAGCACAACTACAGCCCTCCTACCCTTTACCCATACCATAGCTAAGGCCCTAGATAACAACAAAGTCTCTTCTTAGACCTTTCCAAAGCATTTGATACTGTCTCCCATCCCCTACTGTTATCTAAACTTGCTTGTCTCAATCTGTCTTTCTCCACCCTTTCCTGGTTTTCCAGTTACTTATCCTGCAGGAAATAGTCCGTTAAATATCTCTCTTCCTCTTCTCCATTCCTACCAGTCCCAACAGGAGTACCTCAAGGCTCCATCTTGGGTCAGCTCCTGTTCAGTATCTTCACTAATGACCTCCACACATCTTGCAAACAATCCTCCCTCATACAATATGCCGACTTCAACTCTCATCTCTATCTCTGACAACATATCTGAACTCCATACACTCACTCAGCACACCTTTTCATCCACCGAGCAGTGGCTAACCAGTAACTTACTCATCCTCAACCTAAAAAAGATCAGACTCCTACTATTTCTTCCCAGTTCTCTGACTCACCACAAATCCTCCTTTTCTGTCACTTCCACAAAGAACACAATTATTAAACCTGAAACTCGCACTAAATTGTTAGGAGTCATCATCGATGATGACCTCAAATTTAATATGCACCTTCTCTAATGCATAAAAAAGACAAACCAGCAACTAGGTTTACTTTATCTTAACAAAACATTTCTAACTCCAAATGCTAGACTCTCTCTTGCTCAAGCTCTCCTCCTCCCCTCCCTTCTTTATGCTGCCCCTGTGTTCACTAAAATTCAAACCACAACCTTAAACAAACTCCAACAAACTTATCATAAGATAGCTAGATTCATCACAAACTCTCCATACAATTCTCATCACTGCTTGCCACTTGCATCCCTCCACTGGCTTGAATTCCCCCACCTGCTGTTGCTATCACTACTTCAAATGTTACACTTCATTTTCTATAAACCTTCATCTTGTCCTGTGCTTTCTTCCTTCATTTCTATCTACACACCTCCTTGTCTTCTTCGTACCTCAAATCAGCTACTACTACACACCTACCAACCAAAAAAAGCAGTAGGGAAACTCTTATTTAAATGTTCCATCGCTCAAACTTGGAACAAACTTCCTAGAGACATATGCTCCACCATTCACCCATCCCACTTTAAAGAAAAATTAAAACTCCCTCTACTTAACTCCAAAATCTGTCCCTGTCAGGACCTAACCTAACCCCTCTCTCCCCTCCTTGGGTACGCCTTTCAGTGCCCCCCTGTCTACAAAGTATTCCCCCTACTTGAGGATACATATTTCTACTTAACACTTATCTGGTTGGAACCAACTCTTCTCTAAATATGTAAATAAATCATAACCCTGATAACATAGGATAGACATAACTACTAGTGTTTAAATGTATTTCTTTTTACTTTTGTCCTTTAAATACTGTTGTATAATTTCAATTTCTGATCACATGTCAATCACATGTTAATATATATGTTACCAGTTTTGCTGTCTTCAAAATGTCTGTTTTGTGAAATTTTTATTCAATTCTTGTTCACTTCTTAATGCATGTGTTATCACTTCTCTGTATGTATAATCACTGCTTTTCTTGGAGCTTTTCTTCTCGGGTCTCCACTGAAAACGGGCCATAAGCCCAGCTGGACCAACCCAGTTAAATTTGTTAAATAAATAAATAAATAAATAAATAAATAAATAAACATGTTTTAACAAAGGATACGGGAAGAGATGGTTAATCTCAAACTTTGAAAATGTTCTGGAATTAAATGAATGTGCCTAGGCCATAAAGATGTTATCTTACAGTTCTCAATGCAGCCAGCAACAAAAAGTCTGTACTAGGAAGCTTTCTGCATTGTCTTTGGGGTGAACTAATTGCTACTGTGGAAGGGTGGAGGTCTGAAATTGCTTTATGATTTCCAGAAGCTGCATCAGATCCTAGCAAGCTGTATGTGTGTGAATTATTGATACATATGTGCTAAATCCTAGCAGATGTCCTTCAAGAATGCAACTGCAGTCATAACATGTGGGTTGTCCTGCCTCAGGCAGCCCTCGGTCGGCCGGATTCCAAAGTCTGGGTCCGATGTCGGCTGATGTCGCATTTCTCTCCGATGTCAGAGCGGCTGGAGTACATAAGCATCAGCCGACGCCATTTTCTTCAGTCTTTCTTGCCACGCGGTGCCCGAAGCAGAAGCAGTTCGCAAGTGCCGGTCGGTCAGCTCCTGTATTCTACGATACCGAAGTCATCAAAAAAGCTAAGTACCCCGTTGGGGACCTTTTCTTGCCTCAGCCGATGTCAGAAATTACTGAAAAAGTTAACAATTGTCTTTTCTGTGGTAAACAAATACCTCATAAGGATTTCCACTCTTACTGCCTCCCTTGCCTGGGCCCAGACCACGACGTCTCGGCCTGTGTAGCCTGTGCTCGCTTCAACAAGCGCACTCTCAGGCGCCGGGCGGAGTTCGCTGAAGATTTTTTCAGCGATAAATTTGCCTACACCATGCCGTCGGATCTTCCGACATCGCAAACTCCCAAAAAGCGAAAAGACCGGGAACGACATCCTCGGCACGCGTCTACCACCGACTCCACGCCAAAACCTAGCACGAGTGCTCCGGTTCCCTCTGAGACGGTCTCTCCACCGCTCCGAACCGAAGACACCGCATTACCGACTACTCCGATTCCAGACATTACTCCGACGCCAGTTATAGACTTTCCTCCGGATACCGAAACCGAGGAAATGCCCGAGACCATTGCTGTAGACAAGGTCACATATGGAGCTGCCAGGCCTCCTATGGCCATGTCTATTAAGGCCTACACTAGGGCTAAGGCAGCCAGCAAAACAAAGCATATTACTTCTAAATCCTTACCTCAGCCGACTCCGGAGACACAAATTATGTCCATGGCTGCTGATTTAATTTCCATGATTAGAGGTTCACAGGCCCATCCTGAGAGAGCATCGCAGCCTCCTCCTGATAAAAGGCCCCGGGTTGACCCCTCTGACCCTACTCCTTCAGATGAAGACTCTGAGGGCTCTGTCCACTCTGATAGCCAGGAAGAGCTCTTCCAGACCTATGAGGACTCGGATGCAGAAGATTCCATCCCTTGGCCTCCCTCCTGAGGATATTTCTTTTGGGGAAGTTCTGCACACCATGAGGGAACATTTCAAGTGGCAGGGTCAGGAATATTCTGATTCTAGGAAACGCCTTAGGACTTTCCTTAAGAAGCCTCAGCACAGGCCCTTAGCTATTCCTCCTGTACTTGATGTTCTGGATGATTTGTATTCTGACTCTAGTGCTACCCCTGATTCTCTTCCTCCTGCTCCAGCCAAGCCAGACAGGTATTACAGGGTCCCAGAAACTCATTCCCATTTATTCAGGGCCCATACTGCTGATCTGGAAACTATTTCACAGGGGCCTAAAGGAGTTTCAGCCTCCACCTCAAAAAATCCTTTGCCCTCCAACAGGGAAGCAAGGTCATTAGAGAGATGGGGCAAAAAGGTTTACACATCCACTACCTTATCTATGAGAGCTTTAAATTGCCTTTTTCATATGTTACAATATCAGGATTATCTCTTAGAAGATTTACAAAAAACATTAGCTTCTCCGGATCCTTTAGACAGGTAGACTTTGCAGGAAACTGTACATAACACTCAGCAAGTAAGCAATCACTTCCTGCAGTGTGGATATGATGCACTGGAAGCTTCATGTAGGGCAGCTATGACAGGGGCAGTGATTCGTAGACATGCTTGGTTAAAAGATCAACCTCTACCAGATCATGTAAAAGCAAAACGTCTGGATGCACCTTTGGAAAAGAACAAGCTTTTTGGTGCAAATGCTAAGGATGTGTTAAAGACCATTGAATAAAAAGCAAAATCAGTTCAGACTGTGAAAGATTTCCTCTAGGTTCAACCCCCCAGATTCAGTAGGAATTGGCCTTCAAAAAACTGGTCCTTTCCTAATCCAGAAAAGTTTCAAAGGGGTAAGAACAGACGTGGCCGAGGAAGAGGCCAATACAGAGGCCCTTATGGGGACGACAATGGCAGCCAGGAAACCAAAGAAGTGACGCAGGGGTTTCACCTGCCCAACAACCACAAACTCAATGACTTTCCTCTCCTACCGCCTACCAGGGAACAACTAGAAGCTCCCTTGGGCGGGAAATTATCTCTGTTTGCAGAAAACTGGCACAGACTGACAAAGGACAAATGGATTTTGGACATTATAGACCGAGGGTACAGGTTTCATTTTCATACCTTACCAAGAAAACAAGGCATGCCAAACCTACCACAAAATCAAAGGGCAGAGGCTATCAAGCAAATCACTCTGCTGACTCGAATGAAAGCAATAGAAAGAGTTCAACAACAAGAACAAGAACAGGGGTTTTACTCAAGACTGTTCCTTGTTCCAAGAAAAGAATCTCAATGGAGACCAATACTGGACTTGTCCGCATTAAACACCTTTCTCATAGTACCAAAGTTCAAAATGCTGACTCTACAGCAGCTCCTTCCCATGCTGGGCAAGGAGTCGTGGCTGATTACTCTGGACCTCAAGGAGGCATACCTGCATGTCCCTATCAGACACAGCTGCAGAAGATACCTCAGATTTCTTGCAGGGCCAGAGCATTATCAATTCTCAGCATTGCCATTTGGCTTATCTACTGCCAGAGTATTTACAAAATGCCTGGCTTCAGTAATTGCTCATTGCAGGCTCCAGGGTATACAAATTTACCCGTACCTGGACGACTGCCTCATACAAGCGGACGACAAATTGATGTTGACAAAAACCTGGATTATGTCATACGATTACTTCAAGCTCTGGGATACACAGTCAACTTCCAAAAGTCAAGACTGCAGCCATCCCAGCAAATAATCTTCTTAGGAGCCAAACTAGACACAGCCTCTCAGATGGCTTACCTGACAGAAGACAAACAAGAGAAGTTAACTCATTACTTCAAAGGTTTAGCAAAACTCACCCAGATGACTGCAAGGAGATTCCTACAGGCCCTGGGTTACATGGCATCCTGCATTCTACTGGTTCCATTAGCAAAACTGCACATGAGAAAGCTTCAATGGTACCTAAAAAGCATTTGTTCTCAACACAGCAACAACTTGGAGACAATCATACCACTCATTCCATGCCTACAAAAGGAATTCCTATGGTGGGCCTCGGTGAGCAAGGAAAACACAGGTATGTCATTCAAAAAACCACAGATAACACAGACCATGACTACAGATGCCTCAGACCTTGGATGGGGGGGCGCACATGGAAGGCAGGTGCATACAAGGACAATGGTCTCCAAAGGAAACACATCTGCATATAAACCAAAAGGAAATGCTGGCAGTAATGCATGCCATCGAGGCTTTTCAACACCAACTCCAGCAAGGCCATTTAATGATACGGACAGACAACACCACTGTGATGTGGTACATAAACAAGCAGGGGGGCACTCACTCTTACCCCCTTTGCAGACTGACAATGCAGCTTTGGGAGAAATCACTGAGCCTAAACATCCAGTTACAATCCCAGTTTGTTCCAGGAAAACAGTGTGTTGGCGGACAGCCTAAGCAGGAATTTCACAGATCCACACGAGTGGAGGTTACATCCGAAGGCCTTCAGACAACTCACTTCGACATGGGGCAAGCCAGAAGTGGACCTATTTGCCTCTCACCTCAACCATCTTCTACCAAAATTTTGCACAAGGACATACCATCCAAAAGCTTGGAAAACAGATGCCCTCTCATTCATCTGGAACTCCCTAGCAATCTATGCATTCCCACCTCTGCTACTGATGACCTCAGTATTACTAAAGATCAAAGCAGAGAAGCCCAAGGGAATCATAATAGCTCCGGATTGGCCAAGACAACACTGGTACCCACTACTACGGAGCATATGTCACACCAGGAGGTGGGCCCTCCCTCAGTGGCCTCTACTTTTGACTCAACACAGTTTCGAAACACTGCATCCAAACCTTCAGACACTGCAGCTAACAGCCTGGGAGATCCCCTAAATAACTTCAGCTGATCTCTCTCCAAGGAAGTTCAGCAGATACTAACAGTGGCTCGAAGACCATCCACCAGAAAGGTTTACTTAGCAAAGTGGAAAAGATTCAGCAATTGGAAATACCAGCAAGGGACATGATGCATCATTACTGAACATCCCACTTATTTTGGAATATTTGGCAGATATGTTAAAGAACGGCCTCTCATATTCTTCCATAAAGATACATGCATCTGCTATTTCAGCTAGATACAACACTGATCTTCCTGTTTTCTCTCACCCCTTACTAAGACAATTCCTCAGGGGAATCAAGAACATTAAGCCACCAAGAAAGGCCCCAGTGCCAGCCTGGGACCTCAATTTTGTCTTAGAAAAACTGACTCTACCTCCTTTTGAGCAAGCAGCTTCAGTTGACTTGCAATTTCTCTCATGGAAGACAGCTTTCCTGTTGGCAATTACCTCAGCAAGAAGGGTTTCGGAGCTACAGGCCCTAATGGCAATACCACCCTTTATTATTTTCCACAGAGATAGTTTCATTAAGGACCAACCCTACTTTTATGCCAAAGGTGGTATCTAGAGTTTCTCTAAATCAAGCCATTCATCTGCCTGCTTTCTTCCCCAATCCTGGGAATAAGGGGGAAATACTTTTGCATACCTTGGACATTCACAGACAACTTCGATACTACCTGGACAGAACCAAGGCCAGTAGGAAGTCTGAACAACTTTTTGTAGCTTACGCCCCTGCAGTCCAAGGAAAAGCAATTTCAAAACAGACTATTTCTAAATGGATTGGACATTAAATCAGATTCTCTTATTCCTTTCATGGAAAGACTGTTCCAGCCAATGTCAGACCACATTCCACCAGAGCTACAGCCACCTCTACAGCATTTTTAAGAGGGGTGCCTACCAAGGACATTCTAGAAGCTGCTACATGGAGCTCCGTGCATACATTTTCCAAATACTACACCCTCCCTCTATATTCCAGATCCAGAGCAGGCTTTGCTTCGGCAGTCCTGCAGGGGTTGATTGCCACACCATCTCTTTCCTAGTGCATACCTCCTCCCCCCAGCTAAGCTATGGTATTCTACCCACATGTTATGACTGCAGTTGCATTCTTGAAGGACATAGTACAGTTTTGTACCTACCATAAATGTAGATGTCCGATAGACATGCAACTGCAGTCGGATTTTCCCTCCCTCCATACCCCTCTATGCCTAGGGTCCACTCCTATCCCTGTTACTCTTAGCTGGGGATATCTGTTATGGTGTATTTGTTTTATTGCTCATTTATTTGTTTGGAATCCTGTTTTTGTCTTCCAATTTGATTACAGCCTTCCTTGGAGGGCACCTGGCATCTGGGGCAAGAAACACTGAAGATGGCATCGGCTGATGCTTATGTACTCCAGCCGCTCTGACGTCGGAGAGAAATGCGACATCAGCCGACGTCGGACCCAGACTTTGGAATCCGGCCGACCAAGGGCTGCCTGAGGCAGGACAACCCACATGTTATGACTGCAGTTGCATGTCTATCGGACATCTACATTTATGGTAGGTACAAAACTGTACTTTTCTAGCAGTGGGGGGGGTTGCATGGGAGCCAGAAGTCAGATGAACGGATTCACTATACAATCTCGAAGTACTGAAATGTCGAATTTCAGTATTTCGAGACTGAATAGTCGAAAACCCATAATCACGAATACCACAACCGCGACCATTCACACACACACACACAAACCAGGACATAATCACACACACGTACACCTACCTAACTAAACAAACATAACATCACACACAAACACACCTAACCTACCTATAAGCTCCTGCACCCCCCTACTTATATATTCTAACTCCGAGCTCGCACTAAACACACAAAAAACACCACCGCACACACTCACACACACTAAAATCCCCACCCAATATCCTCAAACACACAACACTTACCTGAAACCCCAGATAAATCCTCAAACTGCACCACACGTCACGAACGCGACACCACGATACCGGCGAATTCGACATTTGCAGATTCGGCATAGTGTACTTTCGAGTAACTGCACTTTCCACTGTTCGGTCTCAACGTACTGAATTTCGACATTTCAGTGCGTCGAGATTGTCTAGTGTATCCATATGACTATATGTATGTGGTGTCCTTCTGTAATCAGTCACTAAAATAATGTTTAGTATTAGGTTACACTGAAGTCTCAGAGCACTCTGTATTTTGTAACCTGACAGAAGGATCTCTCACCTACTTCATCTTGCCTTGCTCTAGTAAGTAACCAGCGAATAATAATTCTTTAGATCAATCAGGAAATATAGTGAGGTTATTTAAGTATTGTTTTTTCTGTAACTGTGTGAAACTGTACACCTATTTCCTGTGATTGAAACTCTGGTGTTTATTGTAAATAGATATTTAGTATTTTCATGTTCTTTTATTATTAAATATATAAATGTGGCTGGTCTTTTAGATATTATTTAACCTCTGAGAGTACTTAATATTTATTTGGTGACACTGTGGCCACTCTTGAAAATCTTGCTGTTTGGTCAACATTACCATTTGTATTAATATTAATTTCACTCAGTGTAATTGGATACCCTTGTAAGAGCCTTAGAGTAGGTGGCTTTGGAGGGTATAGTGGTGGTGTAACCACCTTATAGTCTGAGAAGTGGAGGGCATAGCTAGTAAATCTGTGCCAGCCTTTCCCAGGTGTGTGTGTGTGTGTGTGTCAGCTACTTGGAGCAGGGACATGAAGCACTGGTTTCACAGAAAGGGTACTGGAAGTCTTGGCTTGAACACTTGGCTGAGGACTTAACTGTAAGCTGTGCCAGTGGACAGCCTTACTGGGGACCTGGGGAAGAGACAGAGAGAGAAATCCTGACCCCGGGCTGTGTGTGTGTGCCCTGTGTGCTCTTAAGGGAAATTGTGCTAGATGCAGAGAGTTGAATCTGAAAGTACTGGGTGTATCCATTTTTGTTCCAAGTGAACACCCCTTTCCAGTGTCAGTAGTGAGGATTGAGGCTCCTTTTGTTACTAGCACAGAGTGTGGACGTCACACATGATGATCTTGAGTGTGATATGTAAAATATCTTTTCAAAGTCATGAGCCATTGGGACATTGAGTTCTATAACTGTAAAGTAGAACACTGAATTCTTTAACTCTATTGAAAGATTAAAATATTTATGCAGAGGGTGGGTTTCACCTCCCAGCACACCTTGACAAATACACTTTAAATAATTATACAAAGTTAGATATAATATGAAAACATTCGTTAAGAATTAGATACAAGTTATATGACAATGATTTAATAAATAAATTTTAGCCTGTTTATAGACAAATTAAAGACAACTTAGTATAATACAAACAGGAATTGATATATCAAGTGAGAGAAAAGCTGGCTTATGGTATATATAGAGAGAAAGCCTGTGGAGAGAAATTGATAGAATTAAGGAAGTGAGAAAAGAAGGGAGAATAAGGAGATATAAGGTATCAATAGGTATTTCTCCACATTTAAGGAAATACTTTATTCTGGTTTTGAGCAAGAAAAGAGCCAGGTTTTAGCTAGGAAGTCTTTCAGAATGCTTTGAAGGATGGGAGGGAGGGTGCTAACCTGATGGTTAGACATAAGAAGTTCCAGGCCTTGCTAAGCAACATGATACAATGACTGGCAGGAGTAGACACAAAGTAAAAAGGATGGTTGCAGATATGTTAAATGAACTATAAATTTTCAGTATGTGAGTTGTGGACTTCCAAATGGAAAAAAAAGCAGTTGCACACTACTTTTCCAAGTTGCCTCATTGGCAGTTTCTGTAACACTTTTTCCTTCAGGTGAAAGTCCACATCGTGCACACCTCTTATTCCCACTGAGATAAAAAAAAAATATTTTGTAGATATCAGTTAGTTGGGGTATTCAAAATATTGTAGTTCAACTTTGAAAGGACAATCAAATTATTTGTCAGCTAAATAATATAAGTAAATTCTCTTTAACAGCCACAACTTAAACTCATATAATCTAGGAAAGTGTTAAATGACATCTCAGTGCAAAATAAAAAAAATAAAAAAAGTGTATCTGCTCATGTCTTTTTCTCATGTGATGCACTAATGTATTTATATCCTCTGTAGTTAATTTGATTTTATAATTTACCATTTTACAAAATGCATGTTAGAGCTGAATATTTTACTGTTTTTCTAGCCAAGGCTGCTTCTTACACTGCTGCACATTTTGCTATAATTTTCCCCTTTGTATTCCTTTAACATCTTATCATTAACAAGTTAGAAATTTAGCACCTTGAATGTATTTTTTTTTTGTAGCTCCGTGTGTGTGTGTGTGTGTGTGTGTGTGTGTGTATGTATATATATATATATACCATTTAGATGATCAGTCTTAGAACTTTGAATTTCATATGGCCAAAACCAAGTTCTAAGACTTCGATCATCTAAATGGGACTCGTATATGTATATGTAGGTTTACCTCCATAATGTCGAAGCTCACAGTAGTGAACATGCACAATGCCAAACCATTTCGATGAAACCTGTACCACCGAAACCTCAGAAAGCCAGCAAACATTTGAAACAAACAAGTGCTAGCATGGGTCAAAAAGGGGGTGGGATTTTGCAGTTCAGAATATCTGAGTTTGAGGTTTTGTGAAGGTGCAGTTCAGAGTTCGCAAAAGCGGGTTCGCCGTTGTGGCTGTCGGCATTATGGAGGTAAAGCATATATATGTATATGTGTGTGTGTGTGTGTGTGTATATATATATATATATATATATGTATATGTGTGTGTGTATGTGTGTGTGTGTGTATGTGTGTGTGTATATATATATATATATATATATATATATATATATATATATATATGGGTCTATATGACTTGGTGGACAGTTCATATGATCGACTGTTTATTTGGTCGACAGTTCATTTGATCGACAAGCATTTGCCCCCTTCCCCAATGTTGTGCGACCCTGGAGTTGATATATATAGTTAGGGGGGTAGGGGGGTGGGGGGTGAAGCCCCCCAACTAAAATGCTTGTTGATCAAATGAACTGTCGACCAAATAAACAGTCGATCATATGAACTGTCGACCAAGTCATATAGACCCATATATATATATATATATATATATATATATATATATATATATATATATACCCACACACACACACATATATGTGTGTGTGTGTGTGTGTGTTTGTATACACGTGTGTATGTATACATACATGTGTGTGTGTGTGTGTGTATATATATATATATATATATATATATATATATATATATATATATATATATATATATATATATATATATTCAGTTTTCAGTATTAGTACAATATTTCAATTAGCCTTGAATTATATTTTGTATTAAATTACTTGAATTCCTGTAAGAAATGTTTGGCATAAATTCTTAAAATTTTGTGGCAGCCTTTTCTGTGTATATAATTCATACTGTATCTTTGTTAGATTTTTCCCAGTTCAGTCAAATAAAGGTACAGTTCCTGATCAGAGTGCTTTCTGATTCGAATGATTCTTATTCATTACACCTTTGAATGTAAGGACTTAGCAAGATGATGATTTAGATGATTTTAAACTCTGCATATAAGACGTTTTATACAGTAAGGGTTCATTATTATTTAAAAATAAGCACAAATGATTGGATAGTCCAACCAATGTGCCCATTTTAAATTGAACATATACCAGTAAAAAAAAAGTCCATCTGCTGAAGTACCACTGAACGCCAAATTTTTCTTTTGGCATGTATTGGAGGACACACCAAATATTAGAAATATTAGGTACATTCTGCAAAACTAAAACAGAAACATACCTGACTTTGCTCATATTTTTGTATTGTCCCTGTAAATGTTTTTTTTTTCAACAGTTAAGAAAAAAAAAACTAAGCAAACAGCAACAGAGATTCTGTTTTCTGTGTTGCTTTTCCTTCACTGATGTACTGTGCTAGTATGGGAATGTAATTTCCTCATGCATGTGCAAGTATAGCAAAGGTATTGGGGAAGAAGACTGAAGTGCCCATATACAATCACATTATTTAAGAAAGGCAAGTACTTTCTTTCTTAAATGTTACTGATGTTACTGTATAAAAGAAATAGTCCACTCCTGTTTGTGGGTATATAAGTATTTACCGAAGGTTGGTGGTGTTTAGTCACTCGGGCTTCGCTTTTGTTACTAAACTAAACCAACTGTGGGTAAGTTCTAATATACCCACGCACAGAGGAAGATTATTACATTAATATTTGTGTGTCAGCCGTGACATGTACATTTTCAGCATAGTCATTCTTATTAAATATTCTATATGAGTATATATCAGTGTAACTTCTGAAATCACACTCCAGTACAGTAACACGTTGATTGTCCATGGTGCAATTTGGTGATGTGGGAGTCTCTGGATCCTAGTTGCAAGACATTGCAGAGAATTGAAACCATGCTATATTGACTTGTAAATTATGCTGTGGTATTATGACCTTCAGTCAGACAGCTTTTAGTTGCCAAAAAGGTGCAGTACAAAGGAGATGGTAAATCATCTTTTACTAAATCTAATTTTTGCCATCTGTAGTTGGCCCTTCTAGTCTCACTAAGCTCAGTTGCACTTACATATGGTAAACACCCATTTTAAAATATGTTGCGTCTGCTTTAAATTAGTGACAGTCTCTACTTCTTAAATAGTAAAGACATGGCAGCCAGAGTGCTAATTCCCTTTGTTCTTGCACTAACTTTTCCAAATAGAACTCAACAAGCTAGGAAACATTAACATTCCACAGAATGCATTTATGCTCCCAGGAGTTTAGGCCTTATCCATCCATTCATCCATAGCCCCCTTTTTTTTTCAATTTTTGTACATGGGGTTAGAGTGTCACATCAACCTTGACCATCATCTAAAGCCAGTGTTCAAACCAGTGGGTGACTAGCCCTGCCACAGCTGTTCTTTCATACTGTGACAGTTTGGCATATTGCCACTTATGCCAGAAGAAGTAGGGCAGTGGATGTGTAACATGCCAGCACAGCTAGCTGGAATTTTGTGAAGAATTATATGTCAATTGTATATCAAACTGATTTGTACAGATGATTGTGTTGAAAAATGCATTTATAAAGTTGCTTGTGTTAAAAATGTATCAACAGTATATCCTGCTGGACAGAAAAGAAATGTACATGTATATCAGACTGTACTGTATTGTAACTAATTAAATCTATACACTGTAACAGAGAATACAGGAAAAGAAGAGGTTAAGCTCAGCTCCAGTTAACTTTCAGAAATAGTCATCATCTCCTTTCGGCTTAGCAGATCACCAGTCTGCTCATAACTTTCAAAAATAGTAAGCAATTAAATGACTTACTTTAGGCCATAAAGATTGTATCTTATAGTTCTGATTGCAGCCAGAGACAAAATGCTGGGAAAACAAGCACTAGGAAGCATTCTTTATTGCTTTTAGCAGTGAGCTAATTGCTACTCTGGAAGGGTAGAAGTTTGAAATTGTTTTATGACTTCCAGGAGCTGCAGCAGATCTTAGCAAGGCTCTGTGTGTGTGTGTGTGTGTGTGTGTGTGTGTGTGTGTGTGTGTGTGTGTATTATTGACACATAGGTTCATAGGTTCATACTAGGCTATCTGCCCAAGGGCATTTATAAGCCTAGCCCATAGTTATGTGGCTTTCGCCACCCCTTTAATTTGAATAAAACTATGCCTATTATTTTGCTGTGCCTCTGTCAAGCAGTGACACTGAAGTAATCCCTGGGGTATATCTGCGATCTCCCATCCATTGGTCAAGATTCCTCTTGAACAAGGCCAGCGAGGTGCTCTGCCTCACATGTACCGGGATTTTGTTCCACAGCATAGGGAGTCTCTGGGTGATGAATCTGTCCCTCCAGCACGTTCTATTAATAACCGTGTCAAGGTTTAAGTCTCCGCCCTTGTGGTTCTGAGGGATCTAGATTTTTTGAGGTGAAGCATATTCATCAAATCTGGGTTTGACATGGCCTTATATGTCAGGCACAGGTCACCTCTGAGCAAGTGGTATGAGACTGAATAGAGCTGGAGTTCTTTCAGTCGGGCAGCATAAGACATTTTTGAGACCCTTTATCCTTTTGGTGAGGAACTTTTGGGGCCTTTCCAGCTGCTGCAGGTGTCGGGTCAGATACATTCCGAATGGGGCATTGTACTCAATCATAGGTCTAATGAGTGATGAATACAGGGGGACGATGACCTCCCTTGATCTAGATGTGAATCCCTTCATGATCAGGTGGGCAATGTGGAAGGTTTTCCTAACTACTTTAGCAACATGAGTGTCAAATGAAAGGCTACTGTCAACCTGGGTCCCCAGATCCCTGATGACTTCTTCTGTGCTCAGTGGATTGCCACCTATATGGTAGCTAGGGGTAACCTTGTTTTTCCCGAAAGGTATGACTATGCATTTCTTGGCGTTTAACTTTAGGCCATGGCTCTGGCACCAGTTATCCGTTTCTGTGAGGCCCTTCTGAAGGATATCTGTGTCAGATGTGTTTTCGACTATGGCGCCCAGTTTGCAGTCATCTGCAAACTTTGTCAGCCATAACCCTCCTGTGTTTGCTTGTACTTCAGAAAAGTAGATGCCGAACAAGAGTGGACCCAGGACTGAGCCCTGTGGGACACCACTTGTGACAGGCTTTGAGTCTGACATGGCTCCAGCAATTCTGACCCTGTGGGTTCTGTCACTTAGCCAGTTTGCAACCCATCTTGTGATGTATGGGTTTACATTCAAGCTGATGAGTTTTTCGATGATACCTGAGACATAGGTGCTAAATCCTGATAGCTTCTTGCCAAGGGGTTGGCATGGGAACCAGAAGTCAGATAACCAGATGTATGTGATGTTATTCTGTAATCAATCACTAAAAATGATATTTTAATATTAAGTGAGACCATAGCCGGTTTTAGGCACCAGCGAACCCTGCGGTCGCTGGGGGCCCCCTGTTCCCTGGGGGCCCCCAACCACAGCAAATTATCTTACCTTGATATTTTGTCACATGTCTGTAAAACCAATGAAAGCTAGTACAGCAGTATTGTATACTTAATAAACCACAACGGTAATAACTCTTATTTATATCTCCCTTAAAATTCTGGTTGCAGTAACAGTGTTTTGTCAAGTAACAGGCATCAGAATTCCATTAAATATTTTACCACTGACATAGTGCCCCTGGCTTATTTAAACCCTGCTTTTGGACATTTTCTACACTAAAACTAACTACATAGCCAGCTTTAGGTCCCTGCAAAACCATGGCTGCAGGGGGCCCCCTTAATCATCTTTGACATTGTGGGGGTCCCACAAAAGCTGCTGCTGGTTGGGGAAAAATGAGGAAGAAAAAATTTATTAATTTCCTAATTATGCTCTTTAACATCAACAGGGCCGAGTTATGGCCCTGTTAGAATGAAGATCATAATGAACATGAACAATATAAGCACTAGAGGGATCATCAGCTCAGAGTAACTTACCTCGGTGCACATTTTGATTTTAAGAAGAGCTTATGCTTCCAATCATCAGGGATAGTTTCTCTTTCAGGTAGTTTTATGAATAATACCAGAACACCAGATACTATAATTCGCAATTTATTTGCTTAAGAATTCAGTACAGTCCCAAAAATAATAGACTAAAGGCTCAGAATCAGGAGTATGTTTAAATACTACTCTAATGCACCTAAAAAGTTACTAGAATAACATATTTTGCATCAACATGTATTTTTGGACAATAAGTATAAAACTCAGATGTCTGGATGGATTGACTGTAATTCTGAATGATTTACCAGCAAATCAGACTTTTTACAAAGGATAAAGCAAAAGTATGAACACAATCAGGGAAGGTCTGTGAAAGTAGGGATAGTGACAGGTATGCATTACTCCTCAATGAGATAAATCTTACCCTTTCTGCTGTTTGACGACTGCTAAACAGCAGTGACTGATCTAGTGTGGCAGTACCAGTGTTGCACAATCTGTTGCTGTTTGCTGAAATTAAGTACAAAACTCATACTGCTGTGGCTTATGCATGTGTGTGTGTGTGTATGAAAAATACCACTGATTTTTATCTGTGCATGCACCCAATAATGCCAGGTTACAGAAATTATTCTTCTGTGTATCAGTAAAAAATGTACCTAACAAGTAATTAGATTTCAAAAGTAAGACATAACATATATCACAGAACATGATATTAGATATTCTTGGGGTCTGGTGGCCCCTTCTCACCAGACTGTCTAAATGGATAATAGGGACTCCCTTAATCATCCTTGACTCTGTGGGGGCCCCCACCAAAGCTGTTGCTTGGTGGAGAAAAATATATCAATTTTCTGAATATGTTGTTTAACCTGAATGGTGTTGAGATATGACCCTTTTAGGAAAAAGCTGATAACCTCTGTTTACAACCACACCTATTCTAAAACCAGCCCTGCTCAAATATGTGTATGTACAGAAAGCTGCTACAGGTTATGAGGGGCTGGAGATTGTGTGGTTATTACATCTTTAATTTTCATCACAGTCAAACCTTAGAGGTGCACTCATTAAGTTATTATAGCTTGTGTTTGAGCTGAGGGCAGTGTTTTTCACAGACCTCAAAGGTGTACAAAGACGGTTACTATAGCTTGTGTAAAAGAGGTGTACTGTCTAGGAGCAACAAATCTGAATATATTACTGAAATCATTCTCACAATCATGTATTAGGCACATATACATGTGGCTGCCTCTGAGGGCTAGGGGTGAAGAACATGCTATGTATATGCAAATCAGCAGTCACTTGAAATACATGACTAAGGCAATTTAAATCTCTGCTTTCATCCCAGTCTAACACAAGAGGGGATGCATAGGCAGTGACTGTCTTTTGTAGGGGGTTACGGAGGTAGGCAGTATTCCCAGATAAGACTTAAGTATTCTCACAACTACTGGCTTTTTAGTTTACTGTAGGCTACAGTTTTGTCAGCTTTGAAAAAATTAAGCCTTGGGCACAACTTATGTCTTCCTTGAAAGAAAAAAATAAGACTGAAATTTTTTTTTTTTTCATGATTTTTGTTTAGGCCACCATTGGAGTAAAATGTTGAGAAAATGCTCTAAAATGCATCCCGGACCATCTGTAAACCTGTGGCTTCTTGGGCCCTGGCTTGTGTTATTTCCTAAATGATTATTACTGTGCTGTCTTGTTCAGGAAAGGTGTGTTGAAAGAATGCAAGGAAAACTAAAGCTGAACCACAACAGTGAATTTATTTCCTTAATCATAATTTCTGTTCAAGCCATTATTGGATGAAAAGGTTGTGTAAAATGCATTTCAGAGCATATAGAAAGTTATGGCTTCTTGAAAAGGCTGAGAGTAAGGCAGAATGTGAGATAAGGAAGAAAAAAGTAACATGCATGGAATGGGGAGCCCAAAAGGAGTGCAAATCAGAGGAGAGGACTGAATTGTGTGTGTGCGCGCGTGCATGCGGGGGGGGGGGTATTGAAATGTAGGCCCAGTCATCATTTCACTTTAAGTCCAGACCTGTACATAGACTTGTTGCAATGTATCATTGTTGCAACTAAGTGCCAGTAACTGTAACTGACCCTTTGTTAGACAGGTCACCATAGTGATAGTGTGGTACATAGGCCTGTTGTAATGTAAGAGCTTGTAGCTGCAGGTCTGTCTGTGGTACTACTGTTAAAAGTTTGCAGCATGAAATAAAAGGTTGCTTAGGATGGATGGCATTGATAGGATGATACTTATACTGCCTTGACATTTGCTGGGGGCCCCCAAAATGCTAACACTGGCTCTGAGTGAGACTGAAGTCTCATTGCAGTCTGTTCTTGGAACCTGACAAAGAAAGACCCCCCTCACCTACTTCATCTTGCCATGCCCTAGTAAGTGACCAGGGAATAATAATTATTAAGATAAGTCAGGAAAATATAGTGAGAGTAGTGAAGTACTGTTTTTCTGTATGAATCTATTCTCTGTGTTATTTTAATATTTCCTGTGATTGAAACTCTGGTGTGTTCGTGTTTGTGTCTTTCGGCTTTTCCCGGTTAGGGCTCGCCACAGCAGAACTCCGGTCCGCTAATGATTGGTAGTGGGTTTTTACGTACCGGGTTACCAGCCCTGACGCACAACCTTCAACGAAGGCACGCCCCATTCACGTATGCCTCCACACAGAAGACGCTCTAATTGAGAATCGAACGGGACAACGTCTTGCTATGAGGCGACAATGCTACCGCAGCACCACCACCGCAGTGATTGAAACTCTGGTGTTTACTGTAAATAGATTTTTAGTATTTCATGTTCTTTTATTATTTATTATTAAATGTATTTAAACATTTCATTAAAGCTGGTCTTTTAGAGACTTTTTAACCTTTGAGAGTACTCATAATTACTCAGTGACACTGCGGCCACTCCAGAAAACCTTGCTGTTTGGTCAGCATTAGTAAAAATAAATCCAAAGCCTGGAAACATTGAGGTAAAATGCAGTGTTTATTCCAAACATGAAAAAATCACAAAGCTTTCTGGATCAGCCCTTCATCAGTATGTAAAAAGTAGGGGTGGCTTAATGGATAAGGTGTTTGCCTTACAAACACAAGGTGCAGGGTTCGAGTCTCACAGGGGATAATTAGCTAGGCTTAAAATGGCTCGCAGGGGCAGTTAGCCTAGTACTAAACTATGAACTATAAAAACGAAATGCAGTGTTTATTCCAAAAGGAAAAAAAAAAATCACAAAGCTTTCTGGATCAACCCTTTATCAGTATGTAAAAACGAAATCAAATGCCTCCATTTAAATAGTAAGTTCAAACCATAAAACTAATCTCATGACACAGTTGTATTAAGCACTTCAGTTTAAAGACACATATAGAAATAAAATGTTACTGAAAGTCAGTATAGCCATATAATAAATAAAACATTTAACTAAGATCCATCCACACAAGATGTTATTTCAGAACTAACTGTCTTCTTTTTAAAATTGGTTTAATATTTACTGCTGTATTTAAACCTGAAAAACAATCAGCTTCTAAAAGTGTGATCCATGAGTATTCACATACTTCTAACTCATTATTAAGACCCCCCCTTTTTCTTCTGTCTGATGTCAATCAATCTAAAGTTAAATTGTATGTGTACTTCCTTTCTCTCTATGTACGTATTTCAGATTTGTGTTCAATAATTCTGTCCTTCAATCTTGTTGTGCATTTCCCTATGTAGAATGCTTGACACATCGTACAGCATGCCATATACACAATGGCAGTGGTATTACATGTTGCAAAATACCAGAAAGTATATTTCTTTGGAATAAATGCTGCATTTTACTTCAGCATTTCCAGGCTTTGGATTTTTTTACTATTGTTTTGCATTTTGTATCCTACCTGGTTTACCTACGTGCTGTTCTTGTTTCTTTGGATTTTTTGTTTGGTCAGTGTTACCACTTGTATTAATAATAATTTTACTCACTATAACTGGGTACCCTTGCAAAAATCTTAGAGTAGCTGGCTTTGGAGTGTCTGCTGGCAGTGTAACTACCTTATAGTCTGAGCAGAAGGGGGCATAGTTAATAAATCTGTGCCAGTCTTTCCCAGGTGTGTGTATGTGTGAAAATCAACTCTTAAAGAGTGTGTGTGTGTCAGCTGTTTGGGTCAGGGGCACAAAGCACTGGTTTTGCAAAGAGGGTGCTGGACAACTTGGCTTGACATTCGGCTGAGGTCTCAACTCTGTCTGTGCCAGTCGGGAGTCTTATTGGGGACCTGGAGAGAGACAAGTAGGGAAATCCAAACCCTGGACTGAGTGTGTTCCCTGTGTGCCCTTAAGGGGAATTGTGCTTCAGAGAGCTGCATCTGGAAATACTGGGTGTATCCATTTTTTCCTAAGTGAACGTCCCTCTCCAGTGCCAGTGGTGAGGATTCAGGATCTTTGATTACTGGTCCAGAGTGGGGATGTCACACATACCAAGTGCACATGCAGTCACACCTGCAACCTATATAGAGTGCCCAGTTCACCTACAGCATGTCTTTGGAGTGTGAGAGGAAACCAGAGCATCTGGAAGAAACCCACATGAACACTGTGAGGGCATGCAACCTCCACACAGAAGGCAGCCAAGCCATGAATTCAATCAGAGAACCTCTTGCTGTGAGGTGACAATGCTATTCACTGTGCCACTGTTGGCCTTATCAATCAGCCATATTACAGTGATTCCTAAATTTTGCTTGACTGTACTTTAGGATTATCTGGCACAAGCAACAGTATACAGATATTCAAGACATCAGACAACATTTACGCTCATAAAAGGTTTGAAACCTTAACTACTCATAGTAAAAATGATTAAGAGCTGCGAAGTTCTAATTATCAAATGTGACCTGTTTAAGAAGGTAAAGCTACCGGTTCTCCCACCAAGAAAAAAAGTAAAGTCATGGCACCACTTCAGCCAAAACAAGGCTTTAATTGGAAAGTAGATTAAAAGGATCGAGACAACACTCAACATCCATGGTCTATGTCAGTAGAGGACACCAATGAGAAAAAAATGGTCATTGGCTTTTAATCCTGTTCTTTTTTTTCCCCTTTCTCAGATCTTATTGCATATGACTGGTATTGTCATTTTTTTATTTATTTTTCTTGGATCTTGAGCTTATGTCCCTTTTACATTGTAACAGCCCCAAATGGAAGTACATCCTTGTAATGTTACATTTTTTACTGATTAAAATAACTCATGTGTAATGCATGTCTTAATTAAGAATGGCATCCATTTAGATCTGTATATATTTTGCTCTGATTGCCTATTTGGTTTGATGTATGCTTTCTAAATTTCTCTTTTTCTTGTTTAGGTTTTCTTCATTCTGAGGAAGAAGTTTAACCAGATCACATTTCTTCATGTTTACCATCATGCAACCATGATCTTTAATTGGTGGGCAGGAGTGAAGTATGTCGCAGGGGGGCAGTGTAAGAGCAAACATCTTCTTTCTTAGCGTGGCCACCCTAGTGAGTCAGCAACATCAAAGTAACTCCTATATTGTGCATGTAGTAGTTCCATAAATATATTCAGAGTGATCTCTGTTGGTGGAGGTGGAATGTGAGAATTACAATGTTGCATCTCTAATTTTACATAATAAAATGACTTTTCAGAGAGTTAAGTTGGGAGAAGCTATGGTAAATATAATACCTAGCTTTAAGGTGCTCTTGAAGTATCTTATGTCTTGTTTTGTTGTGTCTCTGATAGGACTTTTTAATATCTGCTGTCATCTGACAGAGTGCATGCCTTTTAGAGCTGTAATTGTTTCTCAGAGGGGAAGGCATTTAGACATAGTATGTAGAATTTCAAGGTTTGTGTCTGAAAATTTTAGACTGCAGTGGTGGTGCTGCGGTAGCGTTGTCGCCTCACAGTTAGACGTTGCCCGTTCGGTTCTCAGAGCGTCTTCTGTTTGGCGACATGCGTGAATGTGCATCAGGCCTGGCAAGCCAGCACGTAAAAAGCTACTGCCAATCATTAGCGGACTGGAGTTCTGCTGTGGCGACCCCTAACTGGGAAAAGCCGAAAGACACAACAACTGTTAATATCTTTTTGTTCATTTTCCATTAACTGTTTACATTTCATATACTTTTCTTTCTGCCATCTTCCCTTCAGCTTTGACTGTTCTTCTATCATAGCCATGCCATAAGGCTTTATAAGCATGTATGTCCGCCCTTATTTTTAACTTCTGTCCCGCCTTCTGTAAAGGAGTTACACTGATACACAGGGAAAAAAAAAACAGAAGTAGAGAAAGCACCCCTTTACTGGAAGAGATTTTTGTATGAGCACAGAGAATGATAATGTATTCCTAAAAGAAACAAGTGAATACACAGATTCATGAACTTCCTCAACAGCTAAAATAAATTTTATTAAACAGCAGTGAGTTTTCAGATAAACATGTCCTTCATTTGGTCATGCATAAAATATTTTTTAATGAAACTGATGTATAAAAGAACAGTAGTTGATTGTTTAATAGATGGAAATACATCCATCACTTGCTTAATAAGTTATACATATTCTGCATACAACACTTGTCTTATATGTAGAACAACATTTTTACATCAGAAGAATTGCAAGAATCCACACTGTCATGAAATGGTCAGCCACTGTGCTTCTGCTCCAAAATGTATTTATTTTTTTCCAACAAGGCACATATTCTAATTTAGTAAGTCCATATGTGAACAGTGTATGGTGAACATGACCACTAGATAACATCTGTCATACTTACTCTGCTATTTAGTATCAACTACTTCTTTGACCCTTAAGATGAACATGTGCCTTGGTACTGTCTGTACATCCATCTGTCTGTATGTTTGTCTTTCTTTCCTTTCTTTATTCACCAATGACAACCCAGTGTATGTATCTCTGAATCAGTGTTTTCAGTATCATAGAACTGTGCCTCTGGCTTTCTTTTGTATTTTTAAAGCTCATTGCAAGCTTGGCATAAGTCATCCCATTGGTTGCGTTTAAATTATCTGAAATATGCATTATATTTATGAGTCACTGTGGGTCGCAGTCTGTAGGTGTGACATACTGGAGTAATTTAGCACTGCACTAATACTGCTATGTGAAGGGAGACAGTGGGAGAGGGATGCAACTAGTCATTTATCATATATCATGATACTACAGAAAGTAGGAGGAGGAACCCAAAGCGATGAGCGTGTATTTTAATATTCCAGATGATGGGAGGGAGATGATGGTCATTTAACATGTATTGTGATATTACAGAAGTGGGAGGAGACACCTGAGAAAAGAGCATGTATCTTAGTATTACAGAAGATGGGAGGGGGCAGTGGGCATGTGGCATGTGTTACAATATTACAGAAGGTAGAAGGAAGCACCCAAAGCAACAAGCATGTATCTTAATATTACAGAAGATGAGAAGGGAAAAATGGACAATAGGCATGTATTTTAATATTAAAGAAAATGGAATGAGGGACACTAGATAGTGATAGTTTATCTTAAAATTATAGAATATGGGAGAGGGGAGATGGACAATCAGTGTTTAATTTAACATTACAAGACATGAGAAAGGGTGACTGGGCAGCGGAATAAAGCGAGAGATGCTGAGATGTGAAGTAAAGTGTAGTTAACATGGCATAATATACTAATTAGGCAGCACTACAGAATGCAAGTCTTGTTATAGGTTCTGTTCATTAGGAATGTCTGGATCATTTAGTGGAAGAGATCTTTAAACGATCAGGAGAATGATAAAGTGTTCCTAAAAGAAACAAGTGACCTGACTCAAAGATTCATGAATTTCAGCAACAGCTACAATTAAGTTTATTAAATAGCAATAAGCTTTCGGGTACACACATTCTTCCTCATATCATGTATAAAATACTTTAGGAATAAAACAGTAGTCGATTCAAAATAAATGGCAATACATCCATCAGTTGCTAAATAGCTGTACATGTCCATAAAAATCATCTTGTATGTATATATATATATATATATATATATATATATATACAGAGAGAGAGAGATAGCAATAACAGTTTGACATCAAATAATTTCCTAAATAGAATACACACACATTGCAAAAAAAAAAAGCTGTTACCTAAACCAACAATACTTACAAGTCAGTTAACTGTTAAGTAGAAAAGCACATTTGATGTTAGAAGAGGAGCTCATACTGCATCCAAAAACTAAACTATATAAATTTGTAAACACAGTTTAGACCAATAGCAATGTCTTTCAGCTTTTCCTGGTTAGGGGTCACCACAGTGGATCACCGGTCCATAGATTGATTGGCAGTGGTGTTTTTACAGTGTCGAGTTGCCAGCCCGCCCCCAACCTTCACAGAAGGCACACACACGCACCTACCTGCATGTCTTTAAAACTCAGTCAACCTCATCAAAATTCAAACAACATTCTATATATGTACATATAAAAATTTAACAATTTTGCATTGTGATTTCATTTTAAACGTAGGCAACCCAACTTAATTACAAGGCACATTTGACCCAAACCTGTCAGAGTAGCTAATATAACTGTGACTTGTATTTACCAAAATCATATTTAGATATGCAACTTGCAATACATGAAAGATTACATTTTCTATTTCTAAACACTGTGCACAAAATATGTTTAACTTTGACTGTTAAACAAATGGATGTTTTAGTGTTCTGTTATGTGTATTATATTAATATTTTAAGCACATGTAGTAATATAAACAATCTCAGAAGACCTGCTATCAGCACAATCATTAAAACATGTGAAAACACATGGCTGGATAAATAAAAGTGAAGAAACCTGCTGTCTATTTATGTTAATTGAGTGACACTCAGATCTTTGTAACTGGATGGTCACTAGATTGGCTTACTTGACACTAATGTCAGTGAAAACTGAGAATGTGAGTGTTATGTTTTTCACTTTCTCCATTTTCTCTGAATTTTATGACCTTGGGGTTAGTGTATATATTTTGATGGTGTGGATGATTCCCCCTCCTCACTTCAGGGGGGTACAGGCCCTTGGGGAAAAAAAGTTTGTGTTGCACAAAGTTGAGATTGCCGCACTTTTTAGTTGTGACCTCACAAGGTTTTAAGAATTTAGACTTACGTGATCATGCGTCAAATAAAGGAAATGTGATTACACACAGCATACCATTAAAATGTTAGTTGTATTAATGTATCTACACAATTTAACTGTCACACTTCATATTCGTCACATCTCAGCTCCTTTTCATTACTAATCATTTCTTTTACATTAGTGACCCCTTATAGGTAAATGTTGGTTATTTTCCCTAAAAATGTAATGGGAGAGAGAACCAAGGTGAGTTAGGTGAGAGTTTGACAGGTTGCATCACAGACGTACAGAGATCAGGTGCAGCAGTAGTTAGACCAAAAGCAAACAGTGCCATTTTCAATTCAAACAGATGTCCGGCCCCCCTCCCCATAGCCCAGAACCATTTTTTGGACAAAAGAAGGTCCACAAGCAGGGGGAGACAGAAAAGGAAAGGCTCAATAGACGAACAGGAACAACTAGGCCCCACAATCAAGAAAATGTGGGGGAGACAAAATCGTTAATCATGAATTTATCTGGTAGGGCACTGAATGAATATGAAATACAGGTCTTAAGTAAAGGCCTAGGTTTTATTCCTACAAAACCTAACGATCTAGTAGATACTATTATAGAAACAAAATGTATGTTCGGAATTTACAATTAAGGTTGGATTTTGGCAACTCAGATAGTAGCCAAGTTATGAGTAAGCATCGTCCAAATAGTACATATGTTCCACAACTGAACCCGACTATAGAGGTATTTGGGAATGTAGTGGAAGATGAAATATATAGAAGTCATCAAGAGAATAAACCATCCAAACATGGACGTAATTTAAACTATAAACAAAGGCAAGCTTTGAATTCATTGAGAAATGACAGGTCTATTGTAATAAGACCAGCAGATAAAGGAGGACCGGTTGTCATTATGGACTATACTTACTATGCAAATAAAATGTTTCAGATGCTTGAAGATACAACTACATATACAAAAGTAACTAAGGCTAATTTAAATAACATGGTCTTTAGTGTTTACAATACCCTAGATGACCTGGTACTATCGCATGACATAACACAAGAGCTGTATGGATACCTAAAGGTGAACAATCCCACTATACCGATCATACAGGGACTTCCTAAAGTCCATAAGAACAGCAGAGACCCACCATTTAGACCTATTGTTGCAGGTCAAGGGTGGGTAACAGAACCCCTATCTATTTATCTAGAGAGTGTACTTAGACCGTTAGTTAATGGTAATAAGAAGATCCTGAAAGATAGTAAGCAATTTCTTTTAGACCTATATTTTCAAACTCACTCATTGGATACGAACCAACATTTTTTCTTTGTGACACTTGATGTGGTTAGCTTATTCACAGTGATCCCCAATGGCGTAGGAATAAGACTGATCACTGAATATTTGAAAGCACATTCAGACTTCACTGATAGAAAGATTGACCTTGTGACCCTGCTATTAGAGACTATATTAACTAATAATGTCTTTGCATTTGAAGAAGTCATTTACTTACAGAAGGATGGCGTGGCTATGGGCACATCATGTGCAAATAGCTACGCCAACCTAGTCATGGCCAGATGGGAAGATATTTTTCTCTTCAATAATCTATCATTTATAGAACATGCTGCAATGTACTGTCGTTTTGTGGGCGACCTCTTTTTATATGGCTTGGAGATGAACCCTCCCTATTAAACTTTGTTTCTTACTTGGACAATACCACGGACTTCTTAAAATTTACTGCAAACTTCTCAGTTAGCAATCTTCCATTTTGGACGTGGAAGTATTTAGAATGACCAATGGTATGATCAACACAACTATTTATAGGAAAGATTGCCAAAGAAACAATATATTACATAGACAAAGTATGCATCCCGCCATGTATTTCAAAACGTCCTTAAAGGACAATTTATGAGGGTATCTAGATTGAATCCACAACAAGAAACTTATGTTTCAGGAATAGAGGACATGAAGGAGAGATTTCTGGAGAGAGGTTACAAAGAAAAAGAAATATTAGACACTATTAACACAGTGGAGACCTTAAGAACAAGTACTGCGAAACCATATTTTATGGCACATGAAGCAATGACCACTAGCTCAGGTTCCCCTAGGAATGAAGTTAGAGCTAACCTTACTTTTAGTAAAATGAGCCTGCAAGTGAAAAGCATTATGAAGAAACACTGGGGTATTTTGAATTCAGATATAGAAGTTAGTGAGATTGCTGGCCCCACACCTCGTATAGCTTATAAAACCTTCCCAATCTGAAGAGTATCCTATGTAGACCAAGACATCCACTAGTTAACAGGTTGACAGTGAATAGAAACACAGTACCCTGTGGTCATTGCAATCAATGTATTTATATTAATAAAGAAACTAGTTTTGAGCACCCTACTACAGGACGATTTACAATTTTAACACTAACACCAACTGTGAAAGTAAAATGTCATATATATGGCTAAATGTTTAGGATGTAATAGTTACTACATAGGAAAACAAATAGATCATTTAAGGAGAGGATTAGGGAACACACGTACCACCTTAGAGTAGGTACAGAAACCAATGCATTGGCTAGACATAAAAGTTCAACTGGTACCAGTCATTCCTTTAAGTTCTGTGCCATTCAATGTGTGTATGAAGGATTCAGAGGTGGTGATCTAATTAACAGAACTTTAGAACAAGAAACAAGATGGATCATAAGATTAAGGTCCGATAAACCACCAGGCCTTAACGATAAAATCCAAATAAAGCCATTTTGAAAAGTAGAAGATTACGCAGGTAAAGAGATCTCCCACTAACTGTTCTAAATTCCACATTAGTTAGGTACATTTTCCTCACAACATTATGACCATGGTGTAGATGACCTATCTATATACTCAGACATATTGTAGGCATTTCATATACTTTCAACATTTGTCATAAGAAATGAATCTTTGCACACATATATTTAGTATTGAAAAGTACTGTTTATAAAAACTAATGTAAGACACCTCAGGATGCCATTCGGGATTAACAGAATATATGTGCCAAAATACTTCCCATTTTCCCCTTCCCCCTCATGTATTCCTTCCCTATATTTTCCGCTTCACCACATAAGAGTTTTAACATTTCACAATGTCTATATTTTAAATTTGGGTATCAAGGATGTAACAATTATAAAGTGCAATTAATGGTTGCTTAAGTCAGTGTGCTTATTTCCACCATTGTGGATCTGTACGAGAGTCAAGTTAATTATTAAGATATTGCTCTGTTTCCATATAGACGTTTTGTTGCTTCGTTTATTGTTGAAGCATTCTTCCACCCACATTTTTGTAAGTTACGTTCACATCCTGAAATGTCAAATGTCCCTGTTTATTAACGGAGATTGAAGAGACTAAGGCATGAACTAATGGACAGCTATTGAAAAGCTCGTCATGTACTTATGCCTGTTGTAAGCCTAATCGGCTTTTTTTAAATAGACACAATGTTTATTTTTATGAACGCTATGGTACGTAAGTACGCACAGTAGCGTTCTTTGTTTTGCATTCAAGAATTAACCAGGCACATACGCACAAGGAATACTTTGTTGTGCTGTGATTTTTAAAAGCGTTTCAGAGTCTGCAGAAAATAAGTAATTTTGAAAAACTGTTTTTAACTTTTGATTTATACGAGAATAGCCTAACTAATGTGATACAAGTTTTTAACCACCTGTAATTGTTGACTGTTTCTGAGTCTACTCTGGATAGTATGAACTTCCAGTAAAACACGGAAATATCTAAAGTCACACTTTGTAAATATGTGCATTACAAGCAGTTTGGGTTATACTAACCAAGTCTGAAATGGCTTTTTTGATATATACTGCCTGAAAGTTCAGTACGAGATTTTCCTAAAGCACCATGAGATGATAAGTAAATATGACAAGGCTCTGAGATATACTCAATTGTTTAATATAATATAATGTATGTTTGGGCACCGATGCATTTTTTATGTATGTTTTTTATGTATGTTTTTTATGTATGTTTATTTTGAACTATTCAGTTCTTACTTTTAATATACCAGTATTTTTCTTAGCTGAACAAGGTAACATTCATGGAACTGAGTTTAATGGGTTACTGTATTTTTAAATGAAGGAAACATGTGATTATAGAGATCCTATCACAAGCTTTTGTTGGTTTTAAAAGTGATGTTCAAAGTTTTAGTTTGTGTAAAGAGTCTGAAGAAGCCTTTGGCGAAAGCGCTTACTCGTTTGGAATAAACAATTTGCTAACTTACATGGATTTATTTGTTTGAATTTCTACTTTCATTTTATTGCTCATTGGAAAGTCACGCATCTTTTTGGACTGAGTTTTACATATTCTAATTTAGTAAGTCCATATGTGAACAGTGTATGGTGAACATGACCACTAGATAACATCTGTCATACTTACTCTGCTATTTAGTATCAACTACTTCTTTGACCCTTAAGATGAACATGTGCCTTGGTACTGTCTGTACATCCATCTGTCTGTATGTTTGTCTTTCTTTCCTTTCTTTATTCACCAATGACAACCCAGTGTATGTATCTCTGAATCAGTGTTTTCAGTATCATAGAACTGTGCCTCTGGCTTTCTTTTGTATTTTTAAAGCTCATTGCAAGCTTGGCATAAGTCATCCCATTGGTTGCGTTTAAATTATCTGAAATATGCATTATATTTATGAGTCACTGTGGGTCGCAGTCTGTAGGTGTGACATACTGGAGTAATTTAGCACTGCACTAATACTGCTATGTGAAGGGAGACAGTGGGAGAGGGATGCAACTAGTCATTTATCATATATCATGATACTACAGAAAGTAGGAGGAGGAACCCAAAGCGATGAGCGTGTATTTTAATATTCCAGATGATGGGAGGGAGATGATGGTCATTTAACATGTATTGTGATATTACAGAAGTGGGAGGAGACACCTGAGAAAAAGAGCATGTATCTTAGTATTACAGAAGATGGGAGGGGGCAGTGGGCATGTGGCATGTGTTACAATATTACAGAAGGTAGAAGGAAGCACCCAAAGCAACAAGCATGTATCTTAATATTACAGAAGATGAGAAGGGAAAAATGGACAATAGGCATGTATTTTAATATTAAAGAAAATGGAATGAGGGACACTAGATAGTGATAGTTTATCTTAAAATTATAGAATATGGGAGAGGGGAGATGGACAATCAGTGTTTAATTTAACATTACAAGACATGAGAAAGGGTGACTGGGCAGCGGAATAAAGCGAGAGATGCTGAGATGTGAAGTAAAGTGTAGTTAACATGGCATAATATACTAATTAGGCAGCACTACAGAATGCAAGTCTTGTTATAGGTTCTGTTCATTAGGAATGTCTGGATCATTTAGTGGAAGAGATCTTTAAACGATCAGGGAGAATGATAAAGTGTTCCTAAAAGAAACAAGTGACCTGACTCAAAGATTCATGAATTTCAGCAACAGCTACAATTAAGTTTATTAAATAGCAATAAGCTTTCGGGTACACACATTCTTCCTCATATCATGTATAAAATACTTTAGGAATAAAACAGTAGTCGATTCAAAATAAATGGCAATACATCCATCAGTTGCTAAATAGCTGTACATGTCCATAAAAATCATCTTGTATGTATATATATATATATATATATATATATATATATATATACAGAGAGAGAGAGATAGCAATAACAGTTTGACATCAAATAATTTCCTAAATAGAATACACACACATTGCAAAAAAAAAAAGCTGTTACCTAAACCAACAATACTTACAAGTCAGTTAACTGTTAAGTAGAAAAGCACATTTGATGTTAGAAGAGGAGCTCATACTGCATCCAAAAACTAAACTATATAAATTTGTAAACACAGTTTAGACCAATAGCAATGTCTTTCAGCTTTTCCTGGTTAGGGGTCACCACAGTGGATCACCGGTCCATAGATTGATTGGCAGTGGTGTTTTTACAGTGTCGAGTTGCCAGCCCGGCCCCCAACCTTCACAGAAGGCACACACACACGCACCTACCTGCATGTCTTTAAAACTCAGTCAACCTCATCAAAATTCAAACAACATTCTATATATGTACATATAAAAATTTAACAATTTTGCATTGTGATTTCATTTTAAACGTAGGCAACCCAACTTAATTACAAGGCACATTTGACCCAAACCTGTCAGAGTAGCTAATATAACTGTGACTTGTATTTACCAAAATCATATTTAGATATGCAACTTGCAATACATGAAAGATTACATTTTCTATTTCTAAACACTGTGCACAAAATATGTTTAACTTTGACTGTTAAACAAATGGATGTTTTAGTGTTCTGTTATGTGTATTATATTAATATTTTAAGCACATGTAGTAATATAAACAATCTCAGAAGACCTGCTATCAGCACAATCATTAAAACATGTGAAAACACATGGCTGGATAAATAAAAGTGAAGAAACCTGCTGTCTATTTATGTTAATTGAGTGACACTCAGATCTTTGTAACTGGATGGTCACTAGATTGGCTTACTTGACACTAATGTCAGTGAAAACTGAGAATGTGAGTGTTATGTTTTTCACTTTCTCCATTTTCTCTGAATTTTTATGACCTTGGGGTTAGTGTATATATTTTGATGGTGTGGATGATTCCCCCTCCTCACTTCAGGGGGGTACAGGCCCTTGGGGAAAAAAAGTTTGTGTTGCACAAAGTTGAGATTGCCGCACTTTTTAGTTGTGACCTCACAAGGTTTTAAGAATTTAGACTTACGTGATCATGCGTCAAATAAAGGAAATGTGATTACACACAGCATACCATTAAAATGTTAGTTGTATTAATGTATCTACACAATTTAACTGTCACACTTCATATTCGTCACATCTCAGCTCCTTTTCATTACTAATCATTTCTTTTACATTAGTGACCCCTTATAGGTAAATGTTGGTTATTTTCCCTAAAAATTGCAGTTACTTTCCCCTACCTTTATAATGCTATTACTTTCCAAAATATGCTAGTTTCATGGAATAACCTCCAATATACATTTTTTTATCAGAATTTTTCCTCACATTCCTTAAACCAACTTTGTTATATCTGCTGTATAAAAGTAAACTAACTCCCCCAGCTTATATATTTCTTTTAATTTTTATTTACATGCATTTTCAGTGCATCAGATACCTGCCTCAGCAATATAGTATTCCCTCCTAATAAGGCTTCCTTCTGAATATCAGTGTCAGTAGTATTCATTGTAACTCGAGAAAATTAATTGTAAAGCATATTATTCTTAGTGTCATGGGAGACTGTTATAATATTCCAGTATTTATTGTAGTACAGTAGTTTTCTCAGTAGTTTATTGTCTAGTTTGTCATTTTTGTATATTGTTGCATTAAAATATTTGTTTCTTTAAAGTTTTATAATTAACTAATGGATTGTAGTAATTATTCAAAAGTCATGAATTATTCCTGTGTAGTTATTCCCAGTATTATTAGAAGTAATAAATGTCTCAGCATTTTTATTAACTGAAAGTGTTATAAACCACTAACATTTGTTCAAGTACTTCTTCTTCTTTCGGCTTTTCCCGGTTAGGGGTCGCCACAGCGGATCACAGTCCACTCATGATTGGCAGTGGAGTTTTACAGTGTTGAGTTGCCAGCCCGGCGCCCAACCTTCCACAGAAGGCACACACATGCACACACTCACACCTAGGGCCAATTTAGTGTGTCCAATCCACCTACAGCATGTCTTTGGGATGTGGGAGGAAACCCACGCGACCACAGGGAGGACATACAGACTCTGCACAGAAGGCACCCCAGCCGAGGATCGAACCGGAGATCCTCTAAACTTAAATATTTACAAACCGGGAATGTTTTTTTTTTTTCTCATTGCAGGACCTCACCTACAGTGGATATAAAAAGTTTATACACCCATGTTAAAATGCCAGGTTTTTGTGATATAAAAAAATGAGACCACAATAAATCATTTCAAAACTTTTCCCACCTTTAATGTGACCTATAACTTGTACAATTCGCTGGTTGCATAAATGTGCACAGCCTTAAACTAATACTTTGTTGAAGCACCTTTTGATTTAATTACAGCATTCAATCTACTTGGGTACACACCTGCCATCAACTAAAGAGACTCTGATTAACCCCAGATAAAGTTCAGCTGCCATAGTAGGATTTTCCTGACATTTACTCAGTTGCCTGCTACAGCAAAAGCCATGGTTCACAGAGAGCTTACAAAGCATCAAAGGGATCTTATTGTTGAAAGGTACCAGTCAGGAGAAGGGTACAAAAATGTCCACAGAGTTGGATATACCATGGAACACAGTGAAGGCAATCAAAAAGTGTAGAAAATATGGGATAACAGTGAAGTTGAAGAACTGGACGTCGCTCCAAAATTGTTGAAAAGACGAGATGAAAACTGGTCAGGGACGCTGCCAAGAGACCTACAGCAACATTGAAGGAGATGCAGGAATTTCTGCTAAGTACTGGTTGTGTACTACATCTGACAACAATCTCCCGTATTCTCCATATATCTGGACTATGCGGTAGGGTTGCAAGTTGGAAGCCTTTTCTTACACAGAAAAACACCCAGGCCTGGCTAAAATTTGCAAAACAATACATCAAATCTCCTAAAGCATGTGGGAAAATGTGTTGTGGTCTGATGAGACCAAGGTTGAACTTTTTGGCTACAATTCCAAAAGGTACGTTTGGCACAAAAACACTTTGCATCACCCAAAGAACACCATCCCCATGGTGAAGCATGGTGGTGGCAGTATCATGCTTTGGGTTGCTTTTCTTCATCTGGAAATAGGGCTTTAGTCAAGGTGGAGGGAATTATGAACAGTTCCAAATACCAGTCATTTTTGGCTGAAAATCTTCAGGCATCTGCTAGAAAGTTGAAGAAGAAGAGGAATTTCACCTTTCAACATGACAAATGACCCCAAGCATACATCCAAATCAACAAAAGAATGGCTTCACCAGAAGAAAGTTAAAGTTTTGGAATGGCCCAGCCAGAGCCCAGACTTAAATCCAATAGAAAATCTATTGGTTGACCTGAAGAGGGCTTTGCAAAAGAGATGCCCTCACAATCTGACAGATTTGGAGCGCTTTTGCAAGGAAGAGTGGGCAAATATTGCCAAGTCAAGATGTGCCATGCTGATAGACTCCTACTCAAGAAGACTGAATGCTGTAATTAAATCAAAAGGTGCTTCAACAAGTATTCGTTTAAAGGTGTGCACATAACAAAGTATTAGTTTAAGGGTGTGCACACTTATGTAACCAGCGTATTGTATGTTTTTTATTTTTTTATATTTTTTCCCCTAACAGATTTGTTTGTTTTTCAATTGAATTGTACAGGTGGGAAAAGTTTTGAAATAATTTATCGTGGTCTCTTTTTTCTATCACAAAAACCTGGCATTTTAACAGGGGTGTGTAAACTTTTTATATCCACTTAATGGCCACCCATTTGGCCCATTCATTACTGGGGAACAGGAGCTATACATTCCCAGGGTAGGCAAGAGTTCTGTAGTCAGTTTATTTCTTCTCAGGATCTCAATAACCATCTGATGTTCTTTGTGTTTCACTGTTGCAGTCATCACATTTGGGTTATCTGCCTGCAGGTAGCCCTCAGCCGGTCTGAATACCAGAGTCTTGGGATTTCTGCGTCGGATGCTGTCACTGACCATGTCGTCCGGTTGTCAGGGGTATACAACATGCAGCTGACACCATTACATCAGTCTTTCTTGCAGTGCAGTGCCCGAAGCAGAAGCAGTTCGCAAGTGCCAGCCAGCCGACTCCTGAAATTTTCGTTTTTCAAGTTTCAAGTTTCAGACCTGAAGTCTTCTAAAAGATAAGTACCCCGTTGGGGATGCTTTTTTCTTGCTCTAACCAGTGTCAGAAAAAATTCATAATTGTCTTGCCTGTGGAAAGCAAATACCTCACAGCGATTTTCATTCTTACTGTGTCACCTGTTTAGGCCCAGACCACGACGTTCCTCGCTGTCGGTTTTGTGCCTTGTTCAACGCCTGAACTATTTGTCGTCTGGTTATTTTTGTAGCTAAATTCTTTCGCTCTCTATCTTCACATTCTGAAATGACTTCGGTAAGCCATCTGACTACCGCTCTTCCGAAAAAAACAAAAGGATAAAGACAGAGACAGACCGCATAGGTCCAAGGCTGCCGACGTCACTAACGTTAAGCTAGTCGCCAGTCTGCCAGTACTCCATGAGGCGCTTTCACAGCCTCTGATACCCGCTTCTACAGATTCGCAGGCCTCTACTGAGACCCATTCAGAGTCTGGTATGCCATGAGATGCTTCTTCGACTATGGAACCTGCGGATGTCTCTACCTTGGATGGGTCCGGAGACGCTGTGCAGGTACCGGCATCGGAGAGTGTTTTCAAGCCTTCCGATTTTCATATTAAACTGACGACTTCCTTTCAAACCAAAAATACTGAATTTCTCAGGCCTAAAGTTCACACTATGCCTAGAAAACCGATGACTAAAACGCATTCTAAGGCCCACATGCCACAAAAACAAATGATTAGAATGGCTGAGAACCTCATTACTTTAATTAGAGGAGGTCAGTGTTCCCCCTTAAAAAGACCTAGAACTGATTTTCCTTCTGATTCGTCTGATCAGGAATCTGATTACTCTGATCCTTCTGATTTCCAGGGCATACCCTTATCTACCTCTGCGGATTCTGATGCAGAGGATTCCATTCCCTCTGCTTCCCCTCCAGAAGATTTTTCCTTTGGTGAAACTCTGCACACCCTTAGAGAACATTTCCGCTGGGAGAGCCAGGACTACTCCCAGTCCAAAAAGAGGCTCATGGAATATTTAAGCTTGCCTCAGCACAGGCCTCTAGCTATCCCTCCTGTTCTGGAAATTGTAGATTATGTCTTCCTGAAATCCAGCTTTACCCCTGATACCTTTCCTCCAGCTCCCAGGAAACCTGACAGGTACTATAGAGTGCCTGACTCCCACAAATTCCTTTTTAGGAATCCTACTGCGGATCCAGAGACCATTTCCCAGGGACCTAAAGGCATTAAGGCTACAACTGCCAAAAATCCTACCCCTTCGGACAGGGATTCCAGGGCATTAGACAGATGGGGAAAAAAGGTATACACCTCTGCTACGCTTGCCATTAGGGCTTTAAATTGCCAGTTTCATGTGTTAAAGTACCAGCATATTATGGAGCTAATTAAACAAAAAATGTTGTTGATTCCTGATTGTGCAGAACACAAAGATTTACAAGAGTTAATGCATTCTGCTAATTAAGTTGGTAAACATACTTTGCAATGTGGGTTTGATGCTTTAGAAGCATCTTGCAGGGCTGCTGTCACTGGGTCTGTTCTTAGAAGACATGCTTGGCTTAAGGAATAGAACTTGCCAGATCATTGGAAAATTACTGGATGCATCATTAAATCAAGAGCGTCTATTTGGTAATAAAGCAGAAGTCCTCAAAAGAATGGACGAGAAAGCTAAATCTGTGCAAACTGTTAAAAGATTTCTTACAAGTACAGCGAGCTAGATTCAGTAGGCATTGGCCTTCAAAAAACTGGTCTTTTCCAGTCCCTTCCAGGCCTTCTCAGTCCATACCCAAGGGCAGCAGACCACCAAGACTTCAGTCTCAGGTTATGCACAGATCTAAGTAATGGAGTGCTCCCAGGACCAAAACAGGGACTTGTAAGCCTCCATCCTATGGTAAAATTGCACAATGACTTATCCTTAACTCAACCAAGCCTTACCCAAGTACTTGCACTTTTAGGAAGGAAACTTGCACTGCATGCCAAAAACTGGCAATACATTACCCAAAACAAATGGGTCTTAATACAGATTTCAGTTCCACTCACTCCCATCCATAAGCAGATGGCCAGACCTCCCCCCAAACCAGTGGGCAGAGGCCCAAAAGCAAGTACTTTCTATTCTCAGTATCAAGGCTATTCAACCTGTCCCAGCAGAACAAGGGGGACAAGGTTTTTACTCCAGACTGATGTTCATCGTGTTTCACTGTTGCAGTTATCATTGTAGGGTTCTTCCTGCCGGCAGGCAGCCCTCAGTCGGCCAGAATCCCAAAGTCTGGGTCCGGCGTCGGCTGTGTACTCATCCTCCCTGACGTCAGTGCGCCAGGGGTACAAAGCTCCCAGCCGACGCCATGTTCTCCAGTCTTTCTTGCTGCGCGGTGGAAGCAGTTCGCAAGTGCCGGTCAGCTGACTCCTGTTATGTTTGGTACTTCAATCCGAAGACATTCTTCTTTTCAAAGCTAAGTACCCCGTTGGGAAAACTTTTTTCTTGCTCTAGTCCGATGTCAGAAAAAGTTAATAATTGTATTTCTTGTGGGAAGCAAATACCTCATAAGGATTTTCATTCTTACTGTATTCTTTGCCTAGGCCCTGACCACGACGTAGCTAGTTGTCGATTTTGTGCTAGATTTAATCAACGTACTATTAAACGGAGATACGATTTTGCCTTTCATTACTTTGGGAGGCGATTTAATTATAACATGTCATCGGACACTCTTCCGACTACTGGAGTTCATAAAAGGCGCAAGGATAAAGATAGGCCTCCGAGGTCCAAATCAGACGACAGTTTACAATTAGAGCCAGCTGCCGGTTTGGCCGTCATCAGTGAGGCGCTTTCGCAGCCCCAGTCGGCCATTTCAGAACCGCTTGCCGATACGGACTCCCACGAGGAGCCAACAGGTTCAGGACCTTCGGATAATGCTCCCGCGGATGGGTCCGGAGCCGCTGTGCAGGTACCAGCTTCCGGTAAAGACAAAGGCAAAGACTCCTTCTAAAACAAAGACTCAAGCCTAGGCCTCCTCTGATCCGGAACCTAAATCTCAAAAATAAATGCTTAAAATGGCTGAGGACTTGCTAACTATGATTAGGGGTTCCCATCCCCCTCCAGACAAAAGGCCAAGACAAGAATTGGATTATGAATCCTCTGATCAGGTATCTATCTCTTCAGTGTCTTCCTCTGAACAGGATTATACTTTCCCTCCTTATGAGGATTCTGATGCTGAAGAATCCATTCCTTCAGCTTCTCCTCCTGAAGATTACTCTTTTGGGGAAACTTTACATGACATGAGGGAACATTTTCACTGGGAAGGGCAGGAGTACTCTGAATCTAAGAGGAGGCTTAGGGATTTCCTTCTTCTTCTCCAACACAGACCCCTGGCTATTCCTCCTATTTTGGATATTGTGGATGATGTCTTTACTGAGTCTAATTTAACCCCTGACTCCTTTCCTCCGGCCCCTGCTAAGCCTGATAGATATTACAGAGTCCCTGACTCTCACCAGTTTCTATTTAAAAATCCTACTGCTGATCCAGAAACCATTTCTCAGGGTCCTAAGGGTGTTAAGGCCGCCACTGCTAAGAACCCTATTCTGTATGCTTTGGAGGCCTCTTGCAGGGAGGCAGCCACTGGCACGGTCATTAGAAGGCATGCTTGGTTAAAGGAACAAAATTTGCCTGATCAAGTAAAAGCAAAATTACTGGATGCTCCTGTTCAACATAATGTTTTGTTTGGGTCTAAGGCTGAAGAGGTTATAAAGAAAATGGAGGATAAGGCAAAATCCATGCAAACTGTTAAGGATTTCTTACAAGTTCAGCCTCCTAGATTTAGCAGAAATTGGCCAGCTAAGAATTGGTCCTTTCCCAGCTCGGACAGGCCTCAGAGGGGTAGATATAGGCGCCCCAGAGGGAGGGCCCAAGCCCAGACCTCGTATATGCCTAGACAGTGGAGTGCTTCCACCCCCAGGGGTGGAGAAGATAGGTCTCAACCTTATAGGAAACAGGGTCAATGACTCTCCCTGCATGGCTCCAGGAACCTCTCTCCTGGATGCTCCTCTGGGAGGAAAACTTTCTCTTTTTCACCGAAATTAGACTTGCATAACCCAAGACAAGTGGGTTCTGGATGTTGTTTTAAGAGGTTACAAATTCCACTTTCACACCTTGCCAAAACCAAACGGATGGCCAGACCTACCAAAAACTCAATGGGTGGAGGCATTAAAACAGTGAGGTCACTCATGGCTATGAGGGCCATAGAATTGGTTCCAAATTCAGAGACGGGACAAGGCTTTTATTCAAGACTCTTTCTAGTTCCCAGAAAGCAAAATACTTGGAGACCCATCCTGGATCTGTCAGTTTTAAATACTTTCCTGGAGATACCAAAGTTCAAGATGCTTACTCTTCAGCAGCTCCTGCCAATGTTGAACAAAAATGCATGGATGGTGACATTGGACTTAAAGGAGGCTTACCTACACATTCCTATCAGACAGGAGTGCAGAAGATTCCTCAGGTTCAAGGCAGGCTCGAAACATTACCAGTTCTCTGCGCTGCCCTTTGGCTTATCTACTGCGCCCAGGGTCTTTACCAAGTGCCTGGCACCAGTAGTAGCTTACTGCAGACTCAAGGGAATTCAAATTTACCCTTATCTGGACGACTGCCTTATTCACGCAGACAGCAAGGACATCTTACTCCAGCACCTGGAATTTGTTCAGAATCTACTCAAGTGCCTGGGATTCACTGTGAACGTAAAAAAGTCAAATTTGACACCCACTCCACAGATAACTTTCCTGGGTGCTCTTTTAAGCACTACAACCCAGATGGCATTCCTGACACCAGAAAAACAACTTCAGCTGGCTTCAACTTTCAAAAGCCTGGCGTTAATGTCTCAGCTAACTGCAAGGAAATTTATGCAGGCTTTGGGTTACATGGCTTCCTGCATCCTACTCATACCATATGAAAGACTGCATATGAGGAAGATACAATGGTACCTAAAAAGTGTATGGTCCCAGCATTGTCACAGTCTGGAAACAGTGATTGCTGTCTTGCCTTGCCTGCAAAAGGAATTTCATTGGTGGGCCACGGCATGTCTTCAAAACAAAGGGAAAGCCTTCAGTCTACCTCCAGCCAACCAAGTGATAACCACGGACGCCTCGAATTATGCATGGGGAGCCCACATGCAGGGGAAAGGCCTGCAAGGTTTTTCGACAGAGGATCAGAAGCATCTACATATTAATTTAAGAGATGTTAGCTGTACAGAATGCCCTCATGGCTTTCAGGGATCTTTTACAGCCAGGGCAGCTACTGATACGGACGGACAACACCACAGTTATGTGGTACATAAACAAGCAGGGGGGTTCACACTCCTACCTCCTTTGCAGACTAGCCATGACTCTATGGAACACAGCACTAGCTTGCAAAGTGGATCTACAAGCTCAATTCCTGCCAGGGAAACAAAACACTCTGGCAGACAGCCTGAGCAGGAATCTGTCAGACCCACACGAGTGGATGCTAGACACCCTAATATTCAAGATAATTACAGAAGCCTGGGTTGCCCGGACATAGATCTATTTGCATCTCCCCACAACTACCAGTTACAGACTTTTTGCACAAGGACATATCACAAGCTAGCATGGAAAGTGGATGCTCTCTCATTCAGTTGGAGGAACCTCTCGGGGTATGCTTTCCCACCACTGCCTCTTCTACCAAGGGTGTTATTAAAAATAAAACAGGACAAACCAAAGATGATCTTACTGGCCCCGAATTGGCCTCGACAGTTTTGGTACTCAGCACTGATAAATCTTTCCCAGGAACCTCCTTGGATTCTACCTCAGATTCCAAATCTTTTGTCTCAACATCAGGGCCAGGTCCTGCACTCTCATATCAAAACTCGCAGCCTGGCGTATTCAGGGTCTATAATTAATTCTACCCTTACCAAACAGGTTATGGATGTCATCCTAGAAGCCAGAAGGCCTAGCCCTAGGAAATCTTATGCAGGAAAATGGAAGTGATTTTGCACCTGGATGCAGGCTCAGGAATCGGATCCTCACATACCAAATATTCCATTGATTTTACATTACCTAACAGATTTGTTGCATAAGGGTTTATCTTTTTCTTCCATAAAAATACATGCCTCAGCTGTCTCTGCACATTATAATACAGATCCTCCAATTTTTTCACATCCACTTCTGAAACAATATCTCAGAGGAGCAAAGAATTTAAGGCCCCCTAGGACTCCACCCATTCCTGCTTGGGACCTTAATTATGTACTGGAAAAGCTTACTCTGCCACCTTTTGAGCCTGCTGCCACATCTGATATAAAGTATTTATCATGGAAGACTGTTATCTTACTGGCTTTAACTTCAGCCAGGAGAGTCTCGGAGTTACAAGCGCTCATGGCTGTGGAACCTTACATTATTTTTCATCAAGACAGGGTTTCTTTGAGGACTAACCCTACTTTCATGCCTAAAGTGGTTTCTAAAGTGGCTTTAAACCAAACTATTCACCTGCCAACTTTTTTCTCTAATCCACAAAATAAGGGGGAGAGGATCTTGCATTCTTTGGACGTACACAGGCAGCTTCGCTTTTACCTGGACAGAACCAAGGATATCAGGAAAACAGAACAGCTGTTTGTTTCTTATGCAGCAAATTCTCAAGGCAAAGCTATTTCAAAACAGACCATTTATAAATGGATTGCTCATGGAATCAGATTTTGTTACTCTCATCATGGAAAGCAAATTCCTGGAAAAATTAGGACTCACTCTACCAGAGCTGCTGCTACTTCAGCTGCCTTTCTTAGGGAAGTTCCTACCAAAGATATTTTGGAAGCTGCAACTTGGAGTTCAGTGCATACTTTCTATAAGCCCTATAATCTCCCTCTTTATTCTAAATCTAGGGCAGGCTTTGCTTCTGCAGTCTTGCAAGGCCTTCTAGCCGCCCCTTCTACTCTATAACCACCACCCTTTGTCTCAGCTTTGGGATTTAACCCTACAGTGATGACTGCAACAGTGAAACACGATGAACATAGTACAGTTATGTACAAGGGCGCCCGCAGGCAGGTGCAAGGGGGTGCACTTGCACCCCCCTGGAACCGGCTGATTTTAGTTTAATTTAAAAAAAAAAAGTTTTTTTTTTTTAAAGGGCGTTCCTCTTTAAGAACGCCCTTTGCACCCATCCAGTTGCACAGACGCAACAAGTGTTTGCGAGTTGCGACCTGTTTTCGTCTCTTGTGCGTTCAGCTGCAAAGACCGGTTTTAGGAGTCAGAAGGACACAACAGTCATGCGTGCGTCGCATGAATTTTAAACAGAAGCCTGCGCGGGAAGGGAATCACGTTATTGCTGCCAGCCTGCCAGAGAGTCGCGCACAGTAAGGTTCCCTGAGGGTTAGGACTGGAGTTACAATTTAAAAAATACTTTAATGTGACACAGGAAAGGGATGGGTGCTACTGCTGTGTATTCCGTGTACTTGTAAGTAAAGATTTTAACATTGTGTTAATTAATCTGTATTTCAGCAGACTTATTGATTATTATTATGTGGACATGATGACATGTAGCCTGAGTGATGAAGGAGGGGATATTCATGTGATATTATTAGCTAAGAATGTTCATCTAAGGCTTGTAAAATATTCTTTGGACCGTGAATAGTTTGGTAGAAGTAAAGTAACAATGAATAACTATCTGTTAAAGTTTGCAGTTTTGCTCTTTATCTGTTAAAGTTTGCAGTTTTGCTCTTTATCTATTCATTGCTAAAGTTTGCAGTTTTGCTCTTTATCAGTTTTTAGAAGTAAGGAAGTAGCTGAGCTCAGGCCAGTAAATGTATTTAAATGAAATACAGTGGTGGGGTTGACATTTATGTCCAGAAGCAAATGGAGCAATTATGCTGTAGGATTCATAAAGTTTAACAGAAGGGAATCAGGAGGACGGGCCATTGATGGAAGCATGGAAAATGAATGTGGGAAAAGAATCCTGCTTTGTATGTTACAGATGTTTGCCCTGCATATTTGCTTAGAGTGAGGTTGTTCTTGCATTGCTGTTTATCTATAAATGTTGAATTTAATAAAACTGCTGAGGGTTGACCATGTAATCTGAGTCCACGTACCCAAAGAGTATGGCATTAATTCAGGTAATATTTATTGAGCATGTGTTGTTAGGAATGATGGAGTCATGAAACAGGTTTGGTGTAGTTGGAGATGTTAGTACAGACTGTTATTTTGGAGAGAAAAACAGATTTATTTAAGAGAAGGTGTATGCTATTTAACTGGAATTCAAATGTGCAGAAGGATTTTGTAAGAGGTGATTGACAATTTTAGGAATTCACTGGAAACTGTGATGGTGGAATAATCTGCACATTATATAGCATTACTTTAACATACCTCTCAACTTTACAGATTTTCGCAGAATGTTCAGATTTTTGACTCATGTTTTTGGTATGTTTTTCATAAAAATTGTTTTTTTTTTCTGGCAAATTTGTAACAAATCATTAAAAATTGAAGTTAGAAAATAATGACAGGCATTTGAGTTTCAGATTTCATACCCTTCAGAAAATTCATGCTAATGCAAAACTTGTTATTCAATCTACTTTATAAGTTTGAAGAGCAATGTTTAAAAAAATGTCCCTATTTTTGTGCCTTTGTCCCACTTTCATTTATGGCTTTGACTAGATTTCTTGCTCTAAGAGATTGAGAGGTATGATTGGCGATATTATCAGATGTAATATTCATAGATATATTAAATAGTTATGAATTAAGTACAGAACCTTGTGGGACTCCGACAATAATTGAACATTATTCTGATGTGGTACTTTTCTGTTTTACAACTTGGGTTCTGTCATTTAAATACCTGTGAACCATCTATTTGCACTGTCTGAGAGACCAAGCTTTTGTAAGACAATAAGAAATTGTTGTATGATACAGCATCAAACACTTTCGATAGATTCAGAAATATAGTGTCAACAGTTTCCAGAGCTGAGTAGACAGCAGATATATTTGATAATGTCAAAAGAGCTATGCTAATTCCTGGTCTGACCTAAATTCAAGTTGATTGTGCACTGTCTGTGTGTGAGTATTTGAGTAGATAGTCAGGTAGCTGTTTACGTTTGCTTTCTTCTATATTTTAAAGAGAAGAAAGTAATGCAACACAAGAACAATTACTGAAGATTGTGAGATGGCAATGCTTAGATAAGAGAACCACAGTGGATTATTTCCAGCCATTTCCTTTACAGACAGTGGTAGAACATACTATGACATCACCATGGTATAGGTGTGCAACTTTATATAGTGACTTCATTGTATGCTCCACCACTGGCTGTAAAGGGAAATATGCAATATTGTCATCAGGCATTGGCCTTCAAGATACATTTTCTACACCATTTTAACTTATTTCTGACTGGATCCATAAAGATCATACTGCAACATTTAGTATTTAATTTTTCTTTTCTACTTAAAGTGAAGAAACATATATATGGACAGTGCTGGCTATCAAAATACTAAATTAACCAGCATTTGTCCAGTCTTGGCAGGATCATGTAATATCACATGTCTACCATCTATTCAGACCAGTCACATGCTACTCTGCAACAGCCTCTCTTACACGTAGGAGTCTTGTTCCCAGACATTGTAGCAGAGGAGGATCATGTAATACCACATGTCTATCATCTACTCAGACCAATAACATGCTACTCAGCAACAGCCTCTCTCACATGTAGGAGTCTTGTTCCCAGACATTTTAGCAGCCCATCAGTGGTGATTAATGTCATCTATCAGCCTCTTACACAGATTCTAAACACACGTAGCTGAACTAAATGTTCACATTTGCCAAGCATTCTTCCCCATCGTGCACATATGTGGAGAGGAAGAGATCCAGTGCATTACGGGACTTTTGACAAGACCTTGGCCTCTTCTGTGACAGTCCTACATACTTTCTGATCTAATTTCTAAACCTCTACTAATATTTTATTGCAGAAGGATGGCATTCAACTGTATAACTCTGTCACAAATTTTAGCAAATTTTCTATATGTTTTGCTTGCTTCCCCTTCATATCATGCTTAACATTTGAATCATAACTTGATTTAGACAACTGTGCCTTTGCTGACTATCTTATGGAGATCATGAAGGATCAAACCTGGATAATCCTGATCAGCAGCTGCAGGTTCATTGTTAGAAGATCACTGCATCACATATCCAGAAGGATGCACAGTACAAATAAGCATTTCTACTTATACCTAGTGATCTCTTTTATTTCAAGTGTACTCACTGCTTTGCCATAACAGTGCCCACAGCCACATAAAATATGTTCCTCTATCTATTCTTTTGTTATGCCCTACCCCTGTGCACTCCCACTAGTGACAGCCAATGGATAAAGTGTAAAAGGGGCATCAGCGCTGAACTGCTCATCACTCCTTGCCACAGGATGAGTGGAATGACTGCACCCCTGGTATCCACCAGGGATATCAACTCACATGTATGTACCCTTGAGTGTGCCCACTCCCTATTTCCATTAAATGGACATGACTATCCTCTCTGACTATGCTGTCAAGCACAAACCTTGAACTTAAGTCACCTGGGCCATAGTCAAGCTTTTTCATTCTATGCAAGCAGCATCAGCGTCTGTCATCTGCTTTTGAAGTAATTATCAACCAGATTCAGCCATTCCCTAACCAAGATTTTGGATCATGTTGCACTGGCAAGGCATTAATAGCTATGGTGAAAGGAGACAAATACTTTTAGATAGTAGTGCCAAGGTTATGTCAGCCATGCTGTCGTGTGTGTGGAAGCATCATGAGTAACGCATTTAAAATCTATATATATCATACTCTCTTTCTTTATAGGGAAGGTGCCCACCAGTCTGCAGGTTTTTCACCCTCATGATCACAGAGCGAGGTCCCTCAGGATATAATTCATGATGATTTGGTGGGTGAGTGCAATTCCCACAAATAATCTGTTGTGAAGTATATCTAGAACTTCGATATTGGGCTTCAGAAGTTCATTGTGGCAGCCCAAGGCTACTTGTCACTGACACAAGAGCAGCAAAGACACATTTAAGGCAAGACAGCCAGAGCTAGAGGGTATTCTATCGTGCAGCAGTTGATGGCATTTATTCTTGTTAGACACATTAATGTGCAGGCAGCCAGGGAGAGTCGTTTCACCATTTTAAAAAAGTGTGTGATGTTAACTATATAGCAGAGCTGCCAAACAGGAGGCAGAAGGTTGTGGGGATAAATATACCAAACCTCTATTGACTTCTCTAATGGCTACTGGCAGGTATCTTTGACACCTGAAATTAGGGAGAGTTCAGTATGCGTCACTGATTTGGATTAAACAAGTTTACAGAAAAATGCCCTATGTAATGAAGAATCTCCCAACTAACTCCTAAAGGCTAATACAGCTCATAAAAATAAGAGCATGAGATTATGCCTTTATTTACATGGATAACATTGCCATCTATAGCTGCTCATGGACAGAATATGTTTAGCATGCTGGTGAAGCGCTGGATATACTGCAAGAGACAGGGCTGACTCCCAAGGATAGTGATTGTCAGATAAGTATGGCAGAGGTACCTTATCTCGGTATCAGAGTGGGTGTTGGAATGATTGGGCCAGAACCTCCAAGGCTGAAATTACTGAAGTATGGCTTACCCCAGCTAGGAAGAAACAACTGAGGACATTCCTAGAGACACTGGGATACTGTTCACAGCTATAAGACTGCTCCCCTGATAAACTTTAACAGAAAAAAGGTTGGCTTCGTATATAGTGTTTTAGTAGGCATTTCTAAAGTTTAATGAGGTTTTGAGAGGACCCCTGTACTAGCCAGCCCTGATTATAGTCAAGAATTCATTGTCAGGGAAGATGCTTCCAGTTATGAAGTGGGAACTGTACTTAGTCAGATTTTGTCAGAGGAAGAAAAACAACCTATTAAGCTACATACTTCAGCCCAGGGAAGAATCCTGTATAACCACAGAGAATGAATGCTTGTGCATTGCCTGGACTATACAATGCCTGTAATCCTACCAGCATGGCTGTACTGGTTTTAAATGGAAATAAATTTAGATCCACCTTTTTCGTTGTGTTAAATACCTAAAGCAAGAGTGGTTTGGTTTATGTTATAGTTAAGAGAAATGCATTTGGTCAAAATATTAATAAGCATATTAAGTTTTGTCTAGCGGGTGGTGGCCACAAAGCATTGTGGATTAGAAAAGGGTGCATCAGCATGTTTACAGTTCGGTCTTGCTTAGCTGTTGCCAGTAAGAATTAATTAAAACTACTACCGCAACATTTAGACCAACTGCTGAATTTCACCATGCCATTAATTAGTAGAGAAATGGTACAAAAAGGTTAAGTGGGCAAATTAAGGTCAACATACATTAAAAAGTCTTCCTCCCCCAAAAATTACAAACAAGTAAAAATAAAAATGCTAGTTTATACTCTAGACTGAATTGTTTCTGAAGCATTTCTAAGACAGTAGCAACTAATACATGCCAGGATTAGCGATAGGAGAAGCTGATGTGAGACTTAGGAGTGTGAAATTCCAGTTTGGTTGAGTTTTTCTTGCAGTTTTTTACTGCCTTGTTGTTTGTATGATCTTTCTACACATTGGTTTGGATCTTAATTGAGATATTTTGTAGGCTTCTTGATGTTTATGAGGTCAAGCTTGGTTTAAAATGTATTTTTAACTGTAGCCAAGCTTTCTACTTATGCTGTGCCAATGAGGTCAATTAGAAGTGTAAACCATACAAATCCACAGCTAGTGGAGTTTAGCTTAAACCATACAAATCCACAGCTAGTGGAGTTTAGCTGTATTGGCTTAAAGTACCTTTTAAGCCTTTGAAAAAGGAAAATGTCATGGGCATTCAGAAGCTGTGTTGCTGAAACACATCAGTTCCTTATGGGGTCATTTGCTTGTATTTTAAGGGCCTGCATTACAAGAATTTTATCAGGTAGTGAAAACTTTAGCTTGGCTCTGTCTCTTGCTGTGTTTAGTGAATAATTTGTGTGTGTGACCTTTTTACCCTTTCGTTTAGTGCCTAGACTTACCACTGTGCAGCAAGCTAGTTTGAAAACTAAAGCATAAAGAAGCAAGTATGTATACATGTATGGGAACATATTAAAGAAAATACGGTCTTCACATTTGCAGAGAACTGTTAATGCAGGTGTTATCAAAAGTATACCATCCAGGACTGCCATTTATTTATGAAACTTGCTGCCAGAGTCACACTGTAAGCACTGCCATGTATTTTTGTTATGAAACTGCTGCTGGGCTTGCTCCATTCACTGTTTAAGCTGCTGGGCTAAATTGCTCCGTTCACTGTTTAAGCTGCTGGGCTAAATTGCTCCGTTCACTGTTTAAGCTGCTGGGCTAAATTGCTCCGTTCACTGTTTAAGCTGCTGGGCTAAATTGCTCCGTTCACTGTTTAAGCTGCTGGGCTAAATTGCTCCGTTCACTGTTTAAGCTGCTGGGCTAAATTGCTCAGTTCACTGTTTAAGCTGCTGGGCTAAGTTGCTCCATTCACTGTTTAAGCTGCTGGGCTAAGTTGCTTCGTTCACTGCTTAAGCTGCTGGGCTAAGTTGCAGAAAACCTCTGGTGGAGCTTCTGAAGTTGTACTTGTAACCTTAATCAGTAGCAGAAGACAAAATAGCCAAGTGTGTATGTGTGTTTGTATAAGAAGGAGGTAGCATACCCCTCAGCTGTCCAGGTTTTTGCAGAATGTCCAGATTTTGTCCCCATATTCCTCCTAAAAAGGATTGAAGTTGCTAAATAATGACAGACATTTGAGTTTTAGATGTCATATATTTTAGAAAATGCATACTAACATCCTGTTATTCTAGCAATGTTCTAAGTTCATGAGAGCAATATTTATAATCTGCCCTTTTATGTTGGGCTTTGTCCAGATTTCTTGCACTAAAAGGTTGAGGTGTGTGAGAGAGAGTTAAGTGCCCTCGTTAAGAGTTAGCAGGTGGAATTTATTTTCAAGTGCATTTTCAAGGAATTGTGAGCTTCAAGGAAGAGAAGTTTACTGCTGCTCATGCAAAGTCTGCTTAAAACGTGCAACTATTTTGTTTAGCAAATGGTATCATTATTGTGGTATAGAATTTTAACGCAATATTAGTAGCACAGCAGGAAGCATACTTGCATCTTGATGCAGAGGGCTATAGGTTCTACTCCCACAGCATGTAGATTTGTATTTTAAGGGGGATGGAGTGCTGCAGTACTGACTGTCCTCCTTTAGATGGGACGCCTAATAACTATGAACTTGTTTTTCAGCTTAGAACCCATTCCCTATTGCAATATACCAGCTTACCATTTTTTTAATGTAACGTAGGCAATTTATTCTTCAAGGGCAGCAGGCATTGAATTTGTAGATGAAACACTGAAGTATAAAGTTATTTTCTAGCAACAACAACTTCATTAGTTTCAGATCTCTTTAATGTGGAATTATTCAGATGACTTTTACTTCTGCAGAGATTGTGCACATTGACTGATATTGGTGGATTGTAATGACAGATGTTTGAGTGGCCTTTTATGGTTGAAATGCTCTGAACTGGGCAGTTTGCCATTATTGGTTCATATGTTTTGTTTCATTGCTTGCTGGAAAAATGTTCAAAACTATAAATTTAAAACAGTCTAACAAGTGGTGCTGTGTTATAGAAGGGATATAATTAAATTATTATAATTAATGCAATCTGTATATATTCTAATCCTATGTATAAATATGTACACTTCTTATGCATGGCTACTCTTGTTTGTCACAGTAACAGGAGGGATACTGTAATGGCTGTGTCAAGAAAAAAGGTCTAAAGCTTTTAGTTGAGCATATAGTGAAGTTGCTCACATCACTGATAATGCAGACTCAGTTTCATATAACTGAGGGTCAACCATTTCCTTGCCCACTCAGTAAAACTAATCTTGAAAAAGAGTTAATAATGTGCATATATTAGGGCTACTGGAATTATCTATAAAAGATGAAGTGATTTGCAACTATGTCAATGTTGGGGTTATGAAGAAATGCTTGATTAAGCATTAATTAAAAGATATACATAATTTAGTGACTGCCCACAGTTTGTTAAATACAGCTATAATGCATCTTGCATTCAGAGCACAGAATGCCAGCTTTTATTTAAACAGCAACTTGTGTTACTGAGAGCTAATCTTGGAAGCCAAAGAACACTAGTGTTATAAACTAATCTATTTAAATCTGTTTAATCTGAACAAGCTCATGGGACTCAGTTTAGTGTCCTACATGAGAAATACTGAGCTAATGAACACTAGTCTCCAGTAGTTGGCTCAAAGTCACTTATAAATAAATAAGGGGAAGTATTTTGAGATAAAACAAATACATTGTCTTTATGGTAGGTAAAAAGGAAAAAGGAAAACTCTGTTAGCACCCAAGTAAATAAAATGATTATTAGCAATGAATGAGAAATTATTCCAGTATAGAGAACTGAACAGTCAAGCCTTTTTAATCAGAATTCAAAAGGGCTGCCAGCTGAAAGTTCGCTTGAGTTAGTTGCAATGTTCATGGTAACATGGGGTATGTAAAAAAAGTATCACAGATTCCTAATTAAATCTATATATATGCAATCATTGTAGAAGTGAAGTATAAAACAGTATCCACACTGAGAATTTTGAACAGTGTTTATTGCAACTGGGGAGAAATGGCCAAGTAATTGGACCCTGTAATGGCTGCGTGGGGGTGGGGCTGCGTGGGTGGGGGTGGGGCTTCATGGGGGTGGGGCTTGGGCGGGGTTCTGGGTTTGCACCCCCCTGCAAAAAATCCTGCGGGCTCCCTTGGTTATGTACACTTACATAAATGTAGATGTTTGAGTGTCTACACTGTTGCAGTCTGGGTTACCCACCCTCCTGTCCCCTCTTATACTTTTATTGGTGTGGTTCCCTGCTTCACCCTTCTTCTGAGGTGTATTTGCTACAGGGTATGGGGTTTGTTGTATGTTACATTTTTGTTTTACTTTTAGCCTTTATTTTTGGGCACCTGACATCTGGGGCAAGAAAGACTGGAGAACATGGCGTCGGCTGGGAGCTTTGTACCCCTGGCGCACTGACGTCAGGGAGGATGAGTACACAGCCGACGCTGGACCCAGACTTTGGGATTCTGGCCGACCGAGGGCTGCCTGCCGGCAGGAAGAACTCTACAGTGATGACTGCAACAGCGAAGACACTCGAACATCTACATTTATGGTAAGTGTACACAACTGTATTTTTCTGGTCCTCAGAAAAGAAAACCCTTGGTGTCCTGTCCTGGATCTGTCTATTCTCAACACCTTTTTAGTGGTTCCAAAATTCAAAATGCTAACTCCCCAACAGCTGTTCCTATGCTAGCTAAGGACTCCTGGCTAGCAACCCTAGATTTAAAAGAAGCTTATCTGCACATCCCCATAAGGGAATCTTGCAGGAAATACCTACGCTTGAGAGAAGGCTGTATGCTCTATCAGTTCTCTGCACTTCCCTTTGGCTAATCTACTGCGCCCAGGGTATTCACAAAGTGCCTAGCTCCAGCCATTGCATATTGCAGGCAAAGAGGAATTCAAATTTACCCATACTTGGATGATTGCCTGATTCAGGCGGACAGTCAGGAATTGCTACCTCAGCACCTGGTATTTGTAAAGAGATTTCTAACTTCATTGGGGTACACCGTCAATGAAAAGAAATCACAACTGGTACCCAGCCAACAGATTGTATTCGTGGGAGCGAGCAGATGGCATTCCTCACTCTAGAGAAACAAATTTATTTGACAAACTGTTTCAATCTACTGGCCACCAAATCCCGGCTATCTGCAAGAAAAATACTGCAAGCCCTAGGGTTCATGGCCTCTTGCATTCTACTAATTCCATATGCAAGACTGCATATGAGGAAACTTCAATCGTACCTAAAAAGTCTCTGGTGTCAACATTCTCAGGACCTGGAAACAATAATTCCAGTCATTCCTTGCCTAAGGACAGAGTTCCTTTGGTGAGCAGAGGCCTGCAACCACAACAAGGGACTCCCTTTCACTCTACCCCCTGCCACCCAAACCCTAACAACAGAGGCATCAGATTATGCATGGGGGGCTCACATGGCAGGGCAGTGCATTCAGGGTAAATGGAACCCAAAGCAAATGCACCTGCATATCAATCAAAAAGAAATGTTAGCTGTACAGAATGCTCTGACAGCCTTCAAAGGCCTTATTCTTCCAGGACAACTATTGGTAAAGACAGACAACACCACAGTTATGTGGTACATAAACAAGCAGGGGGAACCCATTCCTACCCACTCTGCAGACTAGCCATGGCTCTGTGGAACACAGCCTTGATCAACAAAGTGCACTTACAAGCTCAATTCTTGCCAGGCAAACTAAATTCACTGGCAGACGACTTAAGCAGAAGTCTCATGGACCCACACGAGTGGAAACTGGAACCCAAAATATTCAAGCTTTTGAGGAACAGGTGGGGGACACCAGAGGTGGACCATTTTGCTTCCCCTCAGAACTGTCAATTGAGCAAATATTGCACCAGAACTCACCACAGCCAAGCTTGGAAAGTGGATGCCCTGTCCTTCACCTGGGAAAGCCTCTCAGTCAATGCCTTTCCCCCTCTGCCACTCCTCTCGAAGGTTCTACTAAAAATCAAACAGGACAAGCCAAGCCAAGGACAATCCTGATTGGGCCAGACTGGCCACACCAGCACTGGTACCCTCTTTTGTGCAGTATGACAGTGCTACAACCATGGCACCTGCATCAGACTCCTTCCCTGCTGTCCCAGCAGGCTGGCCAGATTCTGCACCCTCAGCTACAGACCCTGAACCTTGCAGCCTGGCTAATCCCCTGGATTCAACACCAGCAACCCTTAGTAAGCAGGTGCTGGATGTCATTCTTGAGGCAAGGAGGCCTAGTACTAGAAAATCCTATTCGGACAAATGGAAAATATACTGTTCCTGGAGCCAGTCTCAGGGAATGGGCACAACTGTGCCCAGCTTACCCTCATATACTAGATTACTTAACAGAAATGCTCCACAAAGGCCTATCCTTCTCTTCAATTAAGATTCATGCCTCTGCCATCTCAGCTCATTATAATACTGAGCCACCCCTCTTCTCTCATCCTCTGGTAAAACAGTTCCTGAGAGGAGCCAAAAATTTGACCCCCCCCCCCCAGGAGAGCTACCACTCCAGCCTGGGACCTTAACTTTGTATTAGAAAAGCTCACACGTTCACCCTTTGAACCTGTGGCCACAGCAGAGTTAAAATTCCTCTCATGGAAAACAGCTTTACTTCTAGCCATCACTTCAGCAAGGAATTGCAGGCTTTTATGGGAGTGGAACCCTTCATTATCTTCCATGCAGGCAGGGTTTCCCACAGGACTAACCCATCTTTTATGCCCAAGGTGGTGTCTAGTGTGGCTTTAAACCAGTCCATTCATTTGCCAACCTTTTTTCCTAATCTTCAAAATAAAGGGGAAAGGATCCTGCATTCCCTGGACGTGCACAGGCACCTTAGGTTCCATCTGGACAGGACTAAGCCTCTCAGAAAATATGACCAGCTGCTAGTCAGCTTTGTTGCAGGGGCAGAGGGCAAGGCCATTTCAAAGCAAACCATTTCTAAATGGATAGCACAGTGCATCCATTTCTGCTACAAGCACCATGGGAAACCTACCCCACAGAGGATCAGAACTCATTCCACTATGGCTACATCTACCTCTACAGCATTTCTCAGGGAGTCCCTACCAGGGACATCCTGGAAGCTGCAACCTGGAAATCTGTGCACACTTTCACAAAGCACTACCACTTGCCTATATTTTTAAATCCAGAGCTGGATTTACCACAGCAGTTTTACAGGGCCTGATTGCTAGCCCTAATGCTTCATAACTACCTCCACCCTTCCTTGGCTTTGGGAATCGACCCAAATGTGATGATTGCAACAGTGAAACATGAAGAACATAGTACAGGAGTGTACACTGACCATAAATGTAGATGTTCGAGTGTATTCACTGTTGCAGTCCTGGTTCCCCTCCCTCCAGCCCCCTGACTTTTCTTAACTTCTGTCCTATTTATTTTTTTTGTCTGACATATCTTATATCATTTGTATTTGTTTTTTTGCTGGGGGTATTACATACCATGTAATTGCTTCCTAATTTGGGGGCACCTGACATCTGGAGCAAGAAAAACTGATGTAATGGCGTTGGCTGCATGTTTTATACCCCTGACGACCTGACCTCATGGAAGAAGCAACAGCATCCGACACAGAAATCCCAAGACACTGGTATTCAGGCCAGCTGAGGGCTACCTGCAGGCAGATAACCCAAATGTGATGACTGCAACAGTGAATACACTCGAACATCTACATTCATGGTAAATGTACACAACAGTACCTTCCCCAGCAACTCTCAGGTGGTAGGGAGTTCCAAATTTATATGTAACAGCTCTTTTGTTTAATACAGGTTGCAATAAGATGTGATCATTGATACCAGGGGGAAAGGATGCTTGTAATTTAAGCTGTCATTTGATTTCCTCCTCCTCTAAAACAAAGGTACTTTCATCACCCCTATGATTTACCTTTATATGGTCCAAAATAGCAATGGTAGATTTCTTAAACATAGGACATGATTTTGAATGTTTAAATAATGTGTTATTTTCATTCTTTTTTTTTTTTTTTAGCAAAATGTTTTACCTGCCTATCATTTTATGTGGGCAAAACTGATCGAGCTCTAAGAAAAAGGATTTATGAACATCTTTATAATATATAAAAAAAAAGAATTAAGCAAAAGAGCTGTTATGTATAAGTAGGGAACTTTGTGAGTAGTTTTTGGTTTTAAGATATGTTCATTTTTAATGTAAAATCGTAGTATTTCATTGTTTTAATAGTTTATAATAGTTTTACATGATGTATTGTGGACTCTGTGTCTTCTAAAAATCTTTTTAATTCTTGGATTGCTTAATTACAATAAGTACTTTGCTGATTGATTTAATTAAGGCTGTATTGTATAAAAGGGGTTAGATTCTGAAGAAGTCCTAGTTCTTTTGAGGACAAAAGCGCTTAATCTTTCTTGTTTGGGGTTAGATTCTGAAGAAGTCCTAGTTCTTTTGAGGACGAAAGCGCTTAATATTTCTTGTTTTCTAATAAAGTCTCTAGAATCCATGGTTTGGAGTGTTTTTTTGTTTGTTTTTTGTTGTAGTCTGGAGTTATATTGAATGCCCCACTCGTGTGTTTTAACTGTTGCGCATTGCTTACTATCATGCAAACACAGTGTCCATCATTGCGCACCCTCGCCTACTATGTTTGCAAGATTGTAAGTAGTGTGCAACATTTACAAATGCTGCAAATTCAAATTGTGCGCATTGTCAGTAAGTGCAAGACATGCAGTATGTGGGAAATAGCACCATATAAACTGCAATTGGCAGGAAATGCTCATTAGACATTGAGCTTGAACTATGGCAGGCATGTCTGCAGTTGCTGTTTAGGGTGTGCACGTTCAGGCGCAGAGTTGGGATGTTCAGGAGTCCAAGATTTTTGTTGGACTCCTACCTTGGGAGCATGAGCCCAGGTTGCTGCATCAGGACCATTTCAGCTCAGAATATAAATCTAAAGCCTGGAATAGTGTTGCCAGGACCTTATCCAGTGTGACAGATATTCATTGCACAGGTGAGCAATGCAGACATCATTTTGATGACCTCTGGAGGAGGAAGTGGGATACCCTTGACCTTTGGATTGGGGAATTTCAGGCAGGGGACACCCCACAGATGTGTAAGTATCACAATTTCAGTGAATAATTGTAAGAGTTAAAAACTGAAGGAGTTTGTAGTGTTAAAAGTAATGGTAACAGAATAGATCCATTCTATCAATGCATTGTATGTCACATATGAAGTTACTAATGTTCTCTCCTTTTTTTTGTCTCACCCCAACCCTTTTCTGTTTTTTGTTTTAGGAGGTTTCTTATTTTCTTTTTTTTTTTTTTGTGTGTGTGTGTTTACTTTTTTTTTGTTTTTCCCCAGAGCACATCAGGGTAGGACTGTCCCATGGGATTCACATGCTCCCACTCCACAGGCTACAGCACCACTGCCCAGCACATCTGGTACAGTACCTAATAGCACCCCTCTGTTGCCCCTGCACTATCCAGCCCATCAGGTAGTTCTGCCCTGGAAGGTATGTCTATGGCTCCCTTCGGGAGCAGTAGCAATCCAGCCCGTCAGTTAGTTCTGCCCTGGAAGATAGGTCTGTGGCTCCCTCCGGGAGCAGTAGCAGAGGGGGTGAGTTTATCACCTGTGACAAACTGTCAGGGAATGGTGCGTAGGATTATGGGCTGCACTGTTGCTGCACACTTACGCCTGATGGAGACCTGCTATCCATCCTAGTGTAGATCACCTATAGGAGGCATAGACATCAGGCACTGCAGCCTGTGGTGCAATGAGGTGACAGTGATGACAGTCCACTGGGTGAGGACTAGATTCTTACTGTCAACTGCCTCGATGTGCGTGGGACCAGGATTTCCTATCCCACTCCCCATCTATGGTGTTCACCCACCTCATGTGTCATTCACCATCTGTCTCTTGTCTTGTCTGTCTGCTTCCTCACTGGCTCAACTTACCTCACTACGACCTTCCTTCAACCCTTACCCAATATTCCTCTCTCTCAAAAAAGAGGCACCTGTCCCGCAAATAAAAAATGTCCCATACATAGCTCTCCATTTCGCACTTGTGTGTTCATGATGCACATGAGTCTTTCAAATTCCCTATACAGTTCTCTATACAACAGATTATGTTGGGGTTACCCCACTCTCTGGTGGCGACAGTCCAAATGCAGCAAACATCCGCTGTTATTAAAATTAGATCATCACATAAATCACTTGAAATAGCAAAAGACCTTAATTGGTCCAAAAATCAGCTACAAACAAAGATAATGCCTTTACGTAGGGTTTAAAAATGTGATCCAAAAATAGATATACAATCTGTAGCACTACCAGCGGCAGGAATAATGGGTCTAAAAGGGGGGTTTGTGGTGAACTTATGAAGTTTGGGAATCCCAAACAACATCCCAATTCTAGGTTGTTCCACATACAAAAAATTAAACACATCATCACTAATATCGCCGTTCAAAAGTAACTCATGTAAAATATTATAAATATTGACATAACTCCTAGTTATGTCCAGTGTGGTTACTTTCATGTATTCCAACGAATCAGATAAAAGATTCTCAATACAAACATTATAATCCTGTACATTCATCACCACAACCCCCCCCCTTATCTGCTTTCATATACCTTAAGTCAGTTGTATTAACCAATTCAAGCAATGCCTTATTTTCAGTTGTACTTAGATTGTAATAAACATTATGCCTTCTTTCGGACATACACTTCCTTATATCTTTTTCAGAAAAAGTGTCAAACATTTTAACAGTGTGTATTAAACTCGGATTAAATGTAGAAGGTTTAGTCAAAATATTTTTGCAATGAACACCCTGTAAAATATAATTCAAGTTCAACTTCCGGTAATACAATTTAAGTTGAACCAAAGACTTAGCTAAATCAGCTCTTCTACTTGGCTGAAAATTAAAACCAAGCTTTAAAATATTCTCATGATCCTGTGAAAAAACAAAATCCAAGAAATTTAACACTGAAATGTTACTATTAGTAAAAAAAAGTGTCCTATTTCCGATTCTTGCTCCTTCCCCTGCTGCATGTCTGGTTCCTGTTGCCTGAACGATGAAAACCGCTTCGCAAAAAAAACTTTTTGCTGGAATTAACTTGAGTACTGTTATTAACCCCTGTTTTGATGTTTCCTAAATTACTGGAGTTCAGCCTACTCCGTTGTTGTTCTTGTTGCACGCCAACACTTACCACCAGAAAATTCGTCTTCCGCCTTACCACCTGCTGGATGTTGTGACTTCCCTCTGCGATATCTTTGGAACTTAAGGTGGTATCAGAATTCTCCGTTATTTCTACTAAACCACACAAATGTCTATTTTTGGTAGATACAATCCTAGAATTGATTCCATCAGTTCCAGAGCTGGCCCCATTACTAATAAACTCCTTGTATGGATCACCGGCTTGGTAAGCCACTACATCCCTGGCTATTTTCTTAGTTTTACGGAGAACCACAGTTATTTCATATTTCTCGATGTTGTTGAGTACTTGTGCGTACTCCACCTTAAAGTCAGGGCTGCTTTTTAACAGTTGGTTTACTGCAGAGTCCGTTTCAGTCAAACTGCCTCTTAACTCATTGAGGCTTTCAGCATTGTTCTTAATTAATAGCTTAAGGAACTCCTTGCCCACATTGTCAAAGAAACACACAAGTTCCTTATAAAAAGTACTATCTACTTTGACACCATTAGGTAGTTTAAAAAAGCGGAGACCTTTTGAAACAATGCCCACAATTGACAATATTCAAAGTATTTATTCTCAACGTGCAATGCACGGTACTGCTTCAAATCTTTTTCCAGCCTATTCAACATGCTGGAAACATCAAATGTGTCCAAACAAAAATCTTCTTCGCTAAAAGGGTCTTAGCTCATGTTCAAAAGACTTTTAGCATCTTTGTTACCTGCATCCTTATTCACAACACTCCAATCAATCCCACCCCTATTGGAAGAAGTTTTTGTGTTGTTATATGCAGAATGGTTTAACTCACTCTCTGCAGACTTCCCTTTGTAACTATAACTGTCCAAAATTTTAGAAGACAAAATAGCCAGGTATTTCTGCATCTCACCCACTGTTGATACCAATTCATCCAAAATTTTTTCACGACAATGGTAGGATGCAAAGTCAAATCTAGTAATTCCTTCTCAGGTGCAGATGCCATGGAGCCACTGTCAAAAGCAACAAAGAGCTAAAAACCAGCAGCGAGCAGGCAAAGGGTGCAAAACCAACTAAACCAAAAACTAGCACCAAAAAGCACAATGAGAACTCCAAATTAAAGTTTGTTGCCATTCTGCTTCCCTTTGTTCAACCAGGGTTCTAAAATTACTATTCCTAAAATCCTCTTAACAACTTGTACAACTGAAAAGTTAAATGTTTTCCAGTTCACACTTCCAATAGAATCCTTATATAAGGCATTGTTAAGATTTTTCTTCTTTATGGCATAAACTTGCTCTAGGATTCTCTTCCTTAAAGGCCTTGTAGACATTCCTATATAAAAAGCAGAACATGAAGAACATAGGGCAATATAAACAATGCCCGAAGTTCCACAATCACATCTACCTGGGACCTTTAGGGTTTTCTCTATATGTGTCAAAAAATGTATGGACTTTCATGAATGAACCTAAATGATCTACATCCATTACATTTAAACATGCCCATACCCTCTACAACAGAGGTTCTAGGCACCAAACTACTGTATTCGAGCATATGTTTGAGACTCAATCTTCTTCTGTAAACAAAAGGACTCTTCCCTAACACCTTAGCTATGTCACTATTTCCTAAAACAATCCTCCATTTATCACAGAGAATTCTACATATAGCTGAATTATAGACACTCATATCCAAACAAAACCTTGTAGTGTCTCTCTTAGTATGATCCACAGCCTCCTCCAAAATAGGCTCTGGTTGAACAGAGTGAAGCAGAATGGCAACAAACTTTAATTTGGAGTTCTCCTCATGCTTTTTGGTGCTGTTTTTTGGTTTAATTGGTTTTGTACCCTCGCCTGGTCGCTGCTGGTTTTTAGTTCTAAATAATTTTACTTGTAAATCCAATTTTTGAAGTGTGATAGTAGGAATGGATTGTCTCAGATATGGCTAGATGGTACTGGTTTCCAATCCGGCTATACAATATTTAGAACTTGTTTTGTCATAGCTGCATGTTAATGCACAATGCACACCATTGCGCAATTAAGCTTTAAAGAAAAGAAATGTGGAAGTCAGGAAAGTGGTGAAATGGGGACCAAGCAGGGGAATGGACAAAGTCAAACAAGGCAGGAATGTGCATGAAGGAAAGAACCATAGCTATCCCTTTCTTCCAGAATAAAACATACAAATTTTGCTGAATCTGGACTGTCATCTCCAGCGAGAGGAGTGACCACAACACAATCTGTTGTATAGGGAATTGGAAAGAATCATGTGTGTCATGAAGACAGATGTGCAAAATGGGGAGTTATGTATGGGACGATGTTTTCTGAGGGGCAGGTGCCCATTTTTTATTTTTTTTTTTTGAGAGAGAGAGAGAGGAATGTTGGGAAACAGCTGTAGGAGTGCTTTGGTGAAGTAAGTTGGGCAGGTGAGGCAGCAATTGCAGACAGACAAGACAAATAAGACGAGACTGGGACAGTGAAGGACACATGAGGTGGGTGAACACCATGGTTGGGGTGAGGGTAGGGACATCGCAAACCCATGGACATCAAGTTTGGGTGTCTGTGAGAATTGAGTCCTCACCCAGTGGACTGTCATCACTGTCACCTCACTGCACCGGTGGCTGGAGTTTCTGACATCTTTGTCTCCTTGTCTTGTTTAATACAACGATGGAGAACAGTGTCTCCAGCCGGCGTAAGTGTGCACCAACAGCTCAGAGCACAATCCTGCGTACTATCCCTGGCATTTTGTCATTGGTGATAAACTCCCCCCCTGTGCCACTGCTCCCAAAGGGAGTCACAGGCCTATCCTCCAGGGCAGAACTAAATGAGGGGCTGGGTAGTGCTACCAAGTACTGCACCAGACATGCCGGGCAGTGGTGCCATAGCCGGTGGAGTGGGGTGGGTGGATTGCATGGGACAGTCCTACCCTGCTATGCTGTGAGAAAAACAAAAAATAAAAAGTAAACGTACAAAAAAAGAAGAAAATAATAGCCCCCCCCCCCCCCCAAAAAAAAAAAAAAAACGGAGAGAAAAGGTTGGGGTGAGAGAATAAAAGAAGAACATAAGTAACTTTGTACATGACATACAAATCACTGATACAATTATTTTACTCTATTCTGTTATCTTTACTGTTAACACTACAAACTCCTAACAAATACTTTTGTTTACTGTTAAGACTATCCAGTTCCTATCAGATGCACAATATACTACAGATTGCAGTAATCAATCCTTGATGTGTGCATACATTGCACATATGCGTGGTCCAAATATACTGACTACAGTTTACTGCAAACCAGGGATGACACTGCTCTACAGCTTTAATGTTACATTGCAATATTAACGAAACCTTAACAGTATTGCATATTTGGGAAGTGTGGGTTTTCAAGGCATAACCTATGACTACTTTGTAATAACAAATTGTTGTTTTGTCCTCCAGAGTAATGCATGCATACCTCCCTATTAGTTAGGAAACTAATGCACAGTTTGATACAACCGTGTAAGTAACAAATAAATGCGTCATAACTTTTAATGCTAAAATAATCCCACAGTTGGGATGCATACATACCACATGCATCTTGTGTCCATGCCAGTCTTGCAGCATGGGTTCGTACATTCAGTTCCTGATCTGTGTTGGCTGAGGAAAAAACAGAATGCAACAGAATACCATTAAGCATACCAATCCTGACTACATCCAGCTTCTAACTTTGACAAGTAGTCTCTGTAAGTGATGCTTAAACATCTGTAGGGTACCCCCAGTCCTACATTCCTTGATCCAAAGGTCGAGGGTATCCCTCTTCCTCATCCTGAGGTCTCTGTAGTAGTTCCTGCATTGTTCACTAGGGTGGGGGATGCCAGCGGCAGTGGTCAGTGCCCGAGCCTGACTACTACATGCCTCTGCCTTGTAATCTGAGCCATGATAGTCCCTCTGCAAGAGCCTGGGCCCATGTTCATTCACTAGGAGTCCAATAAACACTTTGGACTCCTGGACCACCCCATCTTTAAGTATGGAATCTCAAAAACTGTCTAGGAATGCCAGTCATGCCTTTCACAGATCAAGACCAATGTAAAATGATGTTTTCCTGCTTCAGGTGTTATGTTTACAGGGAGTGCTCACTTTCTGGATTAGCAACATTTGAAAGTGTTGCCCATCACTTACCATCATGCAGACACATTGCTCGAGAGTGCACAATGCCGGGAAATGTGTTTGCGCAATGTTCATTAGTATTACTTGAATGCATCCAGTATATGTTTGTGGTTGTCTTGGTCCTGTCTGCTACCCGGGTGGCCCATTTGTCCGATTTGTTCAGCCCTGCTCTGTGCACAAACAAAATGCACATAGCCAAAGCTGTTTGTGCTAAGCGTAGCATTGTGCAGATAGTGGTCCCCAAAACCAAAAAAGAAAAAAGTATAAAACATGGAAAATTAGTTAAAATGCAGAAAATATACACAGTAGAAACTGTTAGTACACATGAGATATGACTGCATAGTCTAGATCCCAACTGTCAATGAAATGCACTGCCCCAAAACAGGAGTGGAGACTTATCCATCTTTACCACACAAACACCTTTTCAGCAAATACATGACATAATTCCACAGGAGTGGAGACTTATCGATCTTTACCACACAAACACCTTTTCAGCAAATACATGACATAATTCCTCACACAGCCACGTGTAGCATTATGTACAGTGATATCAAGGCATGACCTATTATTTGTAAATGTATTCTATGTAATACATTTGGATGTAGTACAGTATCACACAATATGCTATGATTATTCCTTTCAGATATACAGCTGTGTTCTACCTTTCTGTGTTGGTCTTTCATCAGTTGTCTGACCAGTACTCAGAGATATGCAGTGTGTAAGCCAGTCTGTATTATTTACCTTAAAATGTGTGAGGATATTCACTGGGGACAATATGATATGCAGTTGCCATCAAATTAATGGAAGGTTGGATGCCACAAACAAACATAGACTGCTGTTTTGGGGTGGGGAGCAAAGGTGGTTTCCTGTCATGGCACTTGCAAGGATAGAATGTTATTCCAGGGGGGGCTGGACCAAGGCTGAGCTACTGTTATGGCACAAACAGGGATATGTTGCTCTTGTTACTTTCTTTGTTTTACATCCTGCCTGTTTGATCTTGTGAGGTTGGTGAAGCTGGAAACTATGTGTCTCATTACATTCTAAATTCTCTGTTATGATTTCCCATTACAAATGTATGGTGCTAAACTGAGGGCATACAGGGATCATCAGTACTTTGGGGAGGTGTCAGTGTGTGAATCTTTGATTGGCCTACTACTTTCCTGTGGACACATGCAAGTCAAATACGCCTCTCCTGTCACATGACGTTAATTTCTATACAAATCTCCCACCTTTGTTTTTGCTTATTGTACCAAGCGATGAAATTCAAGGACATGTCATAATATTATTATACCGGCCAACTCCACCAAATAAAACAAACAAAGCAAAAGACTAAAACCAGGCTGCAAGCTACACGGAAGTCCAACCAAGAAAAATGTACCAAATGCGAACAATTGATGTTATGTGGTCCAATCTCGCCTACATTCTTACTCACGGGTTCAGAGCCGAACATCGGCTCTGACTCAGCCAACTTATTTTTCTAGCACGAAGTCTCCAATTGGCTGGGCTAACCTGGTATCCCATGTTGCACTGCTCCATAGCCCCAGATCTCATTTGTCGCTCATGTAGCTAAGACGTGGTCTCGCTTGGCTGTGGCTAAGTAGCTTTAAAACTTCTTTTTTCTCACTGAATATTGTGTTTTTTCCTCACAAAAGCTATTTTAATAGCTATTTGCTCTTGTTGTTTAGCATGTGTTGTGGTGTGAGTGATTTTTGTTGGTATCCCTCTGTTCCGACGGGCTAGGCCCGTTTAATTTAGAGGACCTAGTCCTCCCTTCGTTGTCTAGTTTTTGTCTAAATTTTCCTTTATAAAAAGCGTTTTTTCCTCGCTCCTGTGTGTGTGTGTGTGTGTGTGGGTTAGTCGTTTCAAGAATCGTTTAAGTTAGAGATTCTTGTCAGTAGTTGTTAGCGGTAGTTTCCCGCATTAACCGGACCAGGGTCCTGTTGCTTGTTTGTTTTGTGTGCAGTGATCATTGATATGTCAGAGGATCAAAAGGAACATAAACCTTCTGGGTTTAAGAAATGTTCTAAATGCAGCTACAAGATGTCCATAACAGATGGACATTCCGTTTGTGTATACTGCCTAGGGGCTATACATTTACAAGAGTCCTGTAGCTTTTGTCACGCCTTCAGTCCGAGGGTGCTACAGGAAAGAAAAAAATAAACTTATACTGAAGGGTCTTCTAAAGCCTTCCTTTGAGGAGTCCTTGGACTCTTCCTCTGGTTCCCAAACTAAAGCCAAGACTTCTAAGGCTAAGAAGAGATCTCCGGCTCTATCTGTTTCATCGGAGCCACCAGAGAAAACTACCAAATTGGATTCTACCTCCTCGGCTCCTTTGTCCTCGGGGCTGTAGGAGGTAGCTGTGGTTCTTGAATCAGCCTCGGCTCCAATTCTGTTAGAGCCCATTTGGAGCCGGTCTTTTAGTGTTAGACATGGATCTCCAGATAGGAGATCACAATCACCTTCTCTCTGTTCCAAATCCTCCAGACTCTCTGATTTGGATGTGGATAGGGTGGTCCAGAGGCTCCTGCAGTCGCCTGTGTTGGCAAAATTATTTTCGGCTCTGACCCAGTCAGCTCCGGAGCCAGTCCAGATGAGTGTTCTGCTCCGGGTGATGTTCTGCCGGCTCCGATACCTCTTAAGGGTTTATCGGTGCCGACGTCGGTTCCAATCATGTCGGCTCCATCCTCTGGTTTCAGAACTCGGGTTTCCTCTGTCAGGCTCGAGGGGGATACTTCGGGACTTATGTCTGTTCCGAGCCTCCCTCTCGGTGCTTCGGCTTGGGGAACTCTGGCTCCGGTCGTGGCTTCAGAGGTTGGTTGGTCCTCTGATTCGGGGGGACACTCATTCGAGGCCATGAGGAGTGCACTGGCCAGATCTTCAGTGACATCACCCGGATCAGTCATTCCATCCCCTTCCATACCGGTGAGAGCCTCTGATGTCCCCCTATCGGTTGACGGCGGAGCCCCAAGGTCTGGGGATACCCCCATGAGTGGTCCCCAACTTTCTGAGGGCCCCTCTGAGTCTGTGCCTGAGGAGCCCCCAAGAAAGAAGTTGTGCAAGAGGAAGCACATAGACTCCCGGGACGAGTCTCTCACTTCTGATACCGACCTCGAGGAGTCAGAGGGGTCCCCCAAGTCGTCCTCCGATGACGTCTCTTTCTCCGACATCCTGGAGATTTTGAGGGAGAGAGGCGGCTGGTCATCCAAAACCCCTTCTGAGGAGGAGTCAGTATTCCCCAAGGCCTTTGGGGCTCAACCCTCCACCTCCTGGGTGTCTCCACCCTTCGATGAGCTCCTAGATTTGATCTGTCGAAGGGTGTGGGAGACTCCTGACTCGGTGGAACCTGTACCCAGACGCCCTAATAAATTTCTTTCAGCTCCCCCTGGGAAAGAGTTCCTGTCCAAAAGGGTTTCTGTGGATGCCATGGTGGTGGTGGCGGCTACTCAGCAGGAAGTAGCTGAGTCTTCTTCCTCCGTCCATCCTCCTAACAAGGAGTCCAGGAGTATGGATCGGTACAGGAAGCGTACCCTCTCTTCAGCGACCTTCACCCTTCGGTCTCTGAATTATCTTTGTCATTTTACTCGGCTCCAGAGAGATCTCCTTAAAGAGTTAGGAGATACTCTAACGGGTAACGTACCTGAGGCGTTAACGCAGACGGTTAACGCCCAGTTGTCTACTCTTGGCTCGATTGTCAACTCGTCCATGAGGTTCATATCTTATGCAGCCGAAGGGGCGAGTAGGGCAGCTAGCTCAGGTGTAGCCCTCAGGAGGCAAGCCTGGATGCGCCTGTGTCATTTCGTGGAGGCCTTCAAGTCTTCCTTCACTGACATCCCCTTTGATGGGTCCTCACTCTTTGGGACCAAAGTGAAAGACACCCTCACCAGATGCGAGCAAGAGGGAAAGACCCTGTCTGCCGTAGGGGTCTGTTTTTCCCTTCCATCTAGGCCTTACCCCAAGGCTCAGAGGGGAGGAAAAATGTGGTTCAAAAAGTCACAGAAGTCTTTCCCTGCCACTCAAGGTGAGTCCCCCTCCAGTGGCAGAGGAGGGGGAGGCTATTCTGGGAGACACCGCCCTAGGGGCAGGGGAGGTCCTCGCAATTCGGGAGACCGTGATTCCTTTCGCGGGCCTTCCTATCATCGTCCCTGATGTATTGCCCAACTGTGCTATTCTGGAGCCAGTCGGGGGCCGCATTTTGTTGTACCTGGAAGCCTGGGCAAGTATCACTCAGGATCGATGGGTGCTTCGAATAGTTACCGGAGGTTATTCCATCCCCTTCTTATCAGACCCCCCCCCCCCCCAGCCAAGAGAATTCCAGACGTTCCACCCAGTCAAAGGGATCACGCAACACTAGAAATTTCAAAGTTGCTGGAAAAAGGAGTCATCCAACCTGTCCCCTCAGACCAGATCAGATTAGGGACTTACTCAAGACTCTTTCTGGTGCCGAAAAAAACAGGGGACCCGAGACCCATCTTGGATCTCAGCCGACTGAATCGATACGTTCTAAAGTCCAAGTTCCGAATGGTCACCCTTCAGTCTATTTTTCCATTACTGGGAAAAGAAGTATGGATGTGCTCCATCGACCTCAAGGATGCTTACTACCATATCAAAATGGACAGGGCATCCAGGAGTCACTTACGCTTCCGGCTGGGAGCCAGTCATTTCCTGTTTTGTGCCCTGCCCTTTGGTCTCACCACAGCCCCCAGGGTGTTCACCAAGTGTTTGGCAGTGGTGACAGCTCACCTGAGATGTCAAGGATTCCAAGTGTTTCCATACCTGGACGACTGGCTCCTCACCACCCCCACCAGGCATCTTCTCATTCAGGCCAGGGAAATGACCATTGCCCTTTGTCATCAACTAGGAATTCTCTTCAACTGGGGAAAGTCTGCCTTGCTGCCCTCACAGCGTGTCATGTTAATAGGCGCAGAGCTAGACACCGTTCATATGCGGGCATTCCTGCCCCAAGAAAGGATAGGAGTGTTGCAGGGTCAGGTTCGCACGTTGTTACCCCTCAAGAAGGTTCAGGCCAGATGGGTTCTACAGCTCCTGGGATCCATGGCAGCCACCATTATGTTAGTGCCTCTAGCCAGATTACACATGAGGATTCTGCAGTGGCTCCTCTCTGCCCAATGGTCCTTTCAGAAACTTCCCCTTCCCCATTTGATCCTTCTCACCGATCGGTGCAAACAGGACCTCTGTTGGTGGCTACGCTTCGCCAGCTTGAACAAAGGGAATCCATTTATTCCTATGCCACCTGTTGCCACGGTGACCACAGATGCCTCCCAGATGGGGTGGGGGGGGCATTATCTTGGCTGGAAGGTCCAAGGCACGTAGCAAGTTCATGAGATACATCTGCACATCAGTGTTCTAGAGATGAGAGCAGTGTTACTGGCATTGCAAGCATTGCAGAGCTCTCTCCCCCTAGGAACAATTGCGATTCACTCGGAAAACATGTCCATGGTGTGGTACCCGAACAAGCAAGGGGGAACCAGATCTTACCCCTATGCAGAGAGGCCATGCGAGTGTGGCAGTGGGCAGTGTCTTCCCGGCGTTTCCTAGTGGCAATGCACATTCCGGGGAAGGCCAGTGTGATAGCAGACAGGCTAAGCAGATCTATTCTGATGCCTTACGAGTGGTCCCTGAACTGCCGAGTTGCGGAACAGATTTTCAACAGGTGGGGTCAGCCTTGCAGTGATCTTTTTGCCAATCCCCACAATGCCAAGTGCAGCAACTACTTCACTCTGATCCCCCCACAGGGGGAGTCACCCAGGGACGCTCTAGTCCATGATTGGCCTCCCGGTCTGCTCTATGTTTTCCCTCCATTTCCTCTGCTATCAAGAATGATTCAGAAAGCCATTTCCTCTGGAAGCAAGATGATTCTAATTGCCCCACACTGGCCTCGCCAAGTCTGGTTCTCCTTTCTTCATCAGTATGCAGTGGACAGTCCTTGGATTCTGGACCCAGCACCAGACCTACTGACACACGTCGGGACAGTCCCATCCCTCCTTGCGGACCCTCAGGTTGACAACCTGGCTATTCCACTTCCATCTTTAGTCAGAATTCATCGTTGTTCACCTGAGGTAATACACATTTTATCTTCTTCTCATAAATCTTGTACCAGGAAGATTTATTCCAGCAAGTGGAAAAGATTTTCAATTTGGGCTCAGACCCAGGGATTAGATCCTTTCACAGCCCCCATCCCTGCTGTCTTGGATTTTTTATCCATACTTTTTCAGCAGGGTTCTGCTCCTGCGACCATTAAGGTCCAGCTGGCCGCTATTTCTAATTTTCATACCTCTTAAAAACCTTCTGTCATGGCTCATAAACTATGTAAGGCCTTTTTGAGGGGCACCTTGTTACTACGGCCTCCTGTGTCAGAACCCATCATGCCATGGGATTTAAATTTTGTCTTACAAGCCCTGACTTCATCACCTTTCGAGCCAGCTGCCACCTGTGAATTAAAATTTCTGACTTGGAAGACTGCATTCTTAATAGCCATCACATCAGCCAGACGGGTGTCGGAGATTCAAGCATTGTCCATCAAATCCCCGTATTTAATCTTTCATAAGGACAGGGTTTCCTTGAGACCTAATCCGTCCTTTCTTCCAAAAGTAACCTCTACTGTTAATCTCAATCAGTCTGCTGAGCTGCCAGTTTTTTTCCCTCAATTTTCCAACAAGGCAGAGTTTAGATTTCATCAGTTGGACGTACACAGGCAGCTTCGATTTTACTTACACAGGACAAAACAACTTTGAACGTCTGACCAACTGTTTGTGTCCTTTTCAGAAAATAGAACAGGTTCCCCTATTTCTAAGATTACAATTTCCAGGTGGATTTCTGATTGCATCTCCTATGTCTATTCGTCAGCAGGCAGAAATTTACCGTTCCCCGTCAAGGCTTACTCCACCAGGGCTGTTTCCGCTTCAGTAGCTTATCATTCCAGGCTATCTTTGGATGAAATTTGTGCTGCGGCCACGTGGGCTTCTCCCCACACCTTTATTACTCATTGCAAATTAGACGTGGCTTCTAGGGGCCGGGCTTCCTTTGGTTCCACTGTTCTCAGGAGCATCTTCCATTGAGCCTCCCAGGATAGAGGTGCTGGGGACGCTGTCCTGTGAGTAAGAATGTAGGTGAGATTGGACCACATAACATCTAGAAGTTAATGTACTCACCATAATGTTCGATGTATGTGGTCCATCTCGCCTCACATTCCCTCCCACCTGTCCCCCCTCCTGGAGGATTTGGAGGCGACATTGGTCTTCAGTACCCTTTGCTATTGGTTGTTTTTTCTTTGCTACCCTGGATAGTGTTCTACCTTACTGAACTGTGGTTGTGCATGAAGTGTGACTATGGATTGCTGCAAACTAGATCTGGGGCTATGGAGCAGTGCAACATGGGATAACAGGTTAGCCCAGCCAATTAGAGACTTCATGCTAGAAAAATAAGTTGGCCTAGTCATAGCTGATGTTCGGCTCCGAACCCGTGAGTAAGAATGTGAGGTGAGATGGACCACATACATCGAACGTTATGGTGAGTACATAACTTCTAGTTATTAACGTCAGGAGTACATTTATTAAAAAATAAAATGCATGAAGTGCTTTTCGTCATTCATAATCCAACTTTTTTCAAATGCAAACTACATTCTTAATACAGTGTTCAGACACTTAAAAATGTGAAACATCACATTACTACTACTCACAATCGCTAAATCGCTCATGGGTTACGTCACCATTCATTCATAAAATGCTGTTAAAGGGCGGGGAACAAATCATAAGTGAATCAAACTCACTACACTGATTAAAAATGAATACAATGTAGGATCACTTCTTAAGTGCACCAATAACCTTGAATAATAAACAACCTAAAAATTGAAAATTATTAAGGAATTATTAAAAATTATTAAGAATCTATTAAAACATTATTAAAAAATTAAGACGATGTTAAAAAAAAAATACAACCTATAAAATCAGCAATCTTGCCAACTAATAAATTTGACATGAAAATGCATTGGTTTGATGAATACTTATTTGCAGCTTTTAAACTACATTACAATTCCAAAGTAACGAAACCTTACTAGTACTCATTACCTACAAATAGATTCAGTCACATCAGTGAGGCCAAAAACCAATATTCCCATGTGCTTCCGCTGTCCATATTTGTACCTAAGTGGACAATCTAAGTAATTTGAACGTTCAAAATTACAAACCGGGACCTCAACCAACCATCAATAATCAAACTTTGATGATGTTACTATAATTTAGGTAATAAGTATAAGTATAATTATTACCTTAACAAACTCTTTAATTTCAAAATACATTTAATCGAGCAAGCCTCATTAATCCCTGGGTAATGGTAAGCATTAAGTCTTAATTGCCAAGTTAGTTCCAGTTTTTCTAGCTTTAACTGAACAGGATCACCTCTCACTTCCTGAATAATCTGGTCTATAGCCAAATATTTAAATTTATGGTCAGGTGCCAATGATAAATGCTTTGCTAGTGCGTTGTCTAATTTCAATTTAGCTATAGCATATTGATGTTCGTACACCCTATCCCTGAGGCAACGTTCAGTCTTCCCAATATAGAAGACTGGGCAACATTGGTATCTTGCTAAATACATCACTAATCGGGAATTACAATTAAATTTCTGTTTGAGTCTAAATCTTGACTCGCCCAGAGTGAAATTGTTGACAGTGTCCATAAATTTACAGAAATTGCAATTCTCACATTTGAACATCCCTGTAATTTTCATATTCAATGGCATTTTCATTTCTAATAAGCTCTTCAAGTTACAGTCCCTTCTATATGTAAACCTAGGGGTAATATTACATTTGTTGTCCATAATTGATTCATCAGTAATGTATGCCCAATTCTTCTTTAGTATATTCATAATGGGGATACTTTCTAAATTAAATGTGGAAATGAAATTAACTGAAAAATTGGATTCAGCCTTAGTAATTGTAGATGCTTAATCAATACTAACAAGTCTTTTAACTTGATTTAACGGTTTAAATTTCGGTTGCAACACCCCTGTATTCCTCTTACCTTGAACTTCAGTGATCAGATTTTGAATCAAACCTTGTGGGTACGCACGGGCTAGAAACATTTTTTCAAGGGTCATGCATTCTATGTTGATATCATCATCTAGTGAAATTATCCTAGCCACTCGGACTAATTGACCCTTAACTACCGAGTGGTTTGCTGAAAGGGGTGGCAACTTGAGAAATGTAGGAATGAGTTTGAATAAGTGCTTTTTCTAAAAATTTTAGCTAAATAGCACTCATTCCCTCTATTCTTCCTAAGATTGATGTCTAAGTAGGCTATTTCATCCATGTTAAAACTAGCTGTAAATTTAAGGAAGTCTGTACTGTGATTGATGAACTCAATAAGTTGTTGTGCATTACTTTCTTCTGCTTTAAGAATGATAAAAATATCATCAAGATAGCGTGTGTAGAACTTGATGATTTCCTTAAACTCTTCATTCTCCAGGATGAATTGCCTCTCCCACTTTGCCATCACCATATTAGCAAAACTAGCCCCTACTGGTGAACCCATGGCAACACCTGTTTTCTGGAGATAAAACTTATTGTCAAAAATGAAATAGTTAAATGACAAAATAATATCCAGAAGTTCCGCTACTAACAAGATTTCTGAAGATGTTGTCCCTTTTAAGCTCATCATTTCTTGTACCCATTCAATGCCCTAGGTGTGAGGGATAGACGTATACAAATCCTTCACATCTACTGTGAGGAAATTGAACTTAACATTGTAGCTCAGGTTGTTAATTTATTCTAGGAATGACCATGAGTCCTTACAAACTTGGGTCTCGTCTGTTAGGTATTTCTTGATAATGATGTCAGTGTATTTCTCACAAGCATATGTGATGGACCCTCTCCCATCAACCAATGGTCTCATGGGTGGGTCAATCAAATCCCGAACATAACTGAGATTTTTGTGTATTGGGTGGTGAGAAAGTTGAAGGTATTGATATCTATTCTTGCTTCTATGAATAAATCATTCAAGAAGCTTCTAATACGGGGGTAGTCTCTATTTACTTCATTAAGTGATGCTAATACATACACTTCAGTGCTTAAGACATCCAACATCCTATTATTATAATCAACTTTATCCATGATTATTATACCTCCCCTTTATCGGGTTTACTGATTCTAACATCAAATGATCTCAAAAAATTGAGGTCATCCCACTCATCCCTGCTGAAATTCATACTCTGGTCATGAGGCATATTTGAACTATTCAGGAATCTCAAGTCTAATTCACGCATGCACTCAAACATGTGTAAGACAGGGTTTAAAGGTGGATTGAACGTGCTGGGCACATGTAACACTGGCTGCAAATCTGCTACATTTGTTTGTTCATCACAAAATAATTTTAAATTAAGTTTTCTAGTAAACAATTTCACATCTATAATAGTTCTTGCCAAGTTTATATATTTACTTGGAACGAACATATAACCCTTGGCCAGGATGTCAGCTAACTCTGGGTTGATGCTCACTGATGAATAATTAAAAATCTTGAAATTACCAGTTTTATTTTTGACCATCTTTAAGTCATTATCTAGCGTTTCCGCTTGTTGAATTTCTTGTTCTTGTGTTTCTGTTGGCCATCGTTCCCCCATTTTGGAACTGCCCTGGTGTAATTGGGGTCCCGAAAATTTTCTTGGTGAAAACCAACATTGGTGATGTGGGCATTGTTAAATTGTATCTCCCCCATTACAACTCTGCAGTCTTTCACTTCTCCTCAATGCAGTTGGTCTGCCATCACTGACCTGGCTGTTGTTGAGGTCAGCGTGGTTAACATTGTTGAAATGTTCACCTTGATGACTTAATTGGTTCTGCTCATAGGTACCTTGGTAACCCATGTTTGGTGCCCAAGTTTGTGACACAGGAGGGTCTAGGGTACGCCGTACCATTCGTATAAGCTAGCTTATCACGTGTCAGTTTTTTGATTTTGGTCACCTTTAACTTCAGTAGGTACTGATCGATGCTTGAAAAAATTCTGTTATAATCGAATTGGTACCTATTGAAGTCAATATCAGTCTTAATCTTATTGTCCAAGTCTGTTACTTCTATCAGTAACATATCAATCCAATTATTGTAATGCTTAATCATTAATTCTGAAAGCTCAAAACCCTGCTTGTCGAATAATTGTACCAATTCATTATGAAATAATGAATTATTTTCCAAGCCTGTAGGGTATTGAAACCTTCTGAATCCCTTTGTGATGATTTGCTGTTAGTACCCAACCTCTAATTGCAATTTTTTGACCTTGACTAATTTAAAATCTAAGGTTTTTAAATTATCAGCAATACAGTTCTGATTCATCACGTTACCTCCAGCCGGTTCTCCTCTTTGTTGATTTTGGTTCGATGAAAGGTTCAAACCTCCTTTAATTCAATCCGCGAATGAAGGAGCCCCCATAAGCCATGAGGTACCGGATGTCCGCTCGACATTGACTGCATTACCTTGTACACCCACAAATGTACATTGGCCATTCAAACCTCCATTCATTTGAGTAGGTAGAATGGCACCTTGGTTACTAATCGAACCCAAAGGAAAAGAAATATGACCTGATTCTGCCGGGTGGCTATGCGTAGCATTGTTCCCCCCACATAGTTTCACTTTGTTGTTCCAACCCATCGAATTTTGAAGTCAGTGTGTCTACGCGTTTAAAAAGTTTCTCCAACATAGTAGTACTGTTTGAGTTCCCTTCCAAGAGCTGGGAAAACAAACTTGGACTGCTTGTGTTACCAGCTGCCATGACAAAAAACAGGCCAACTCCACCAAGTAAAACAAACAAAGCAAAAGACTAAAACCAGGCTGCAAGCTACAGGGAAGTCCAACCACGAAAAATGTACCAAATGCGAACAACTGATGTTATGTAGACCAATCTCTCCATCATTCTTACCCGCGGGTTCGGAGCTGAACCTCGGCTCCGACTCGGCCATACTCTAGCTCGAAGTCTTCAATTGGCTTGTGGTTAAGAGGTATCCCATCATGCAACAGGTCTATTCCTCAGATCTCATTTGCTGCTCGTTAAGCTCAGACGTGGTCTCGCTTTTGGCTGTGGCTAAGTATATTGTTTATAAAATTTTTATAAACTGTTGACGTTGCTCGAAAAAGCAATTTTCATAGCTCTGTGTGTGTGATAGTGGTATTTTACTGCCTGTATTTGTTTCTCTGGCTGTTTTTTGTGCCCTTGTCTGGCTGTTTGGGTATCCCGTTCATTTCCTTACCTCACGGGCTAGGCCCGTTTAAGTTAGAGGACCTAGTCCTCCCCATTGTTTCTGTGTGGTCTTTGGTTTTGCGCTCCATTATGTTAGCGTTTAGTGTTGTGTCTGGCTAGTGGTGCTTTCCTGCCTTTGTTTCCCCAGGCTAGGCCCATTTGAGTTATAGGACCTAGTCCTCCCTGTTGTTTTGCCACCGGTTTTTGGGCTGTTTGAGTTAGAGGCTCTGTTTCTTTTTAGTTGGGTCTAGTGCATGTATGTATTAATTTGTTCCTTTCAGCTTGCCCAAGGATCCTAAGGAACACAGGCCTTCGGGCTTTAAAAAGTGTGTTGAATGCAGCAATAAAATGTCTTTAACTGATGGGCTCTCTGTGCATGTACTGCTTGGGGGCTATTCACCCCCAAGAGTCCTGCTTGTTTTGTCATTCCTTCAGTCCCCGTGTGCTACAGGAGAGGAAGAACAAGCTCATTTTGAAAGGACTGCTTAAACACTCCTTCGAGGAGTGCATTATCCTCTCCAGCTAAAAAGGACAAAAAGACTTCCAAGAAGCGCTCTCCGGCTCCGTATGTTTCTTCTAAGCCGCCAGAGAAAGTTGCTAGAGCAGCTTCTTCTTCTTTGGTTCCATTGCCCTCGGTGCCGAAAGAAGGTAGTCTCTTGACTTAAGTCCGTATTGGCTCCCAGCCTTTCGGAGCTGGTCATGGATATTTTGGTTCAGAGCTGGTCTCCAGTTTTTCGACCGGGTTCTCCTTCACACAAGAAACCTTCTGTAGGGAGATCCAGATCTCCTACATTATCTTCCAGGAACCTTTCTGATGAGGACGTTGATAGGGTGGTGAAGAAACTGCTTCTGTCATCGGTGTTGGCTAAATTGATTTCCGCTGCAACCCCATCGGCTCCATCCACGGGGTTGAGGGTTCACGGTTCTCCGGTCGGACCCGAGGGAGAGGTCTTGAATCGATCTTCATCGGTTCCAAGCCTTCCTCTTGGTGCTTCAGCCCGAGTGAGCTTGGACCTGACATCAACTTTGGACCTCATTTCCTCGGTGCCGTGGTCTACTACTCTTTCATCTTCAGTTAGTCGGCCTTTGGAGCCGGGTGGATCAGCCATCGAGGTTATGAGGAGTGTGCTGGCCAGGTCATCAGCTACATCCTACGGCACAGATACTCTGCCCCCACCAGCACCAGTGTCAGTTTCAGATCATGCTCTATCCATGGGCAGCAGAGACCCTAAGCCTCAGGATTCCTCCATGAGTGGTCCCCAACTTCCTGACGCCTCCACAGGGTTTTTGCCTGAGGAGCCCACCAGAAAGAGATTGTGTAAGAGGAAACACCTTGACTCCACGGATGAGTCTCTCACGTCAGATTACCGACCCTGAGGAGTCAGAGGGGTCCCCCAAGTCATCTTCTGAAGATATTTATTTTTTAGATATCCTGGAGATCCTGAAGCAGAGAGACGGCTGACCATCCAAATCCCCTTCTGATGAGGAGTCTGTGTTCCTGAAGGCTTTCGGGACTCAACCCTCCGCCTCTTGGGTTTCTCCCCCTTTTGATGAGCTATTAGATCTTGTCTGTTGAAAGGTGTGGGAAACTCCTGATACTGTGGAACCGGTCCCAAGGAGACCCAGTAAGTTTTTGTCTGCCCCCTCTGACAAGGAGTACCTATCTAAAGGCGTTCCAGTAGATGCTATGGTGGTGGCAGCGGCCACCAAGAAGGAACTTGCTGAAACTTCGTTTACCGTCCATCCGCCTGACAAGGAGTCCCGGGCTATGGATAGGTATGGGAAGCATGTGTTTACCTCAGCGGCCTTTACACTGCGGTCGCTGAACTACTTGACGCATTTTACAAGGCTCCAGAGAGATCTCCTAAAAGAGCTAGGAGATTCTCTACAGGGTAACATTTCTGATGCCGTGGCACAGAAGGTCACTGCACAGATGTCTACCCTAAATTCCCTTACCAACTCCTGCATTAGGCTGATTGCATGTGCAGCCGACGGAGGGAGTAGGGCTGCGGGTTCTGGAGTCTCTCTTGGGAGACACTCCTGGATGCACCTGTGCAATTTTGCGGAGGCCTTCAAGTCTACATTCACCAATGCCCCATTTGATGGTTCATCGTTGTTCGGAATCAAGGTGAAGGACACTCTCACTAGGTGCGAGCAGGAAGGAAAAGCCCTGTCTGCCGCGAGAGTCCATTTTTCCATTTCTTCTAGTCCTTACCCCAAGGGCCAGAAGGGTGGGAAAATGTGGTTCAGGAAGTTGCAGAGGTTTTTTTCAGGGTGCACAAAGTGATTCTCCCTCCGGAGGCAGTGGATGGGGTGGAAGTTCACATAGACACCGCCCTAGAGGCAGAGGAGGCCCGCATAACCAGGGGGACCATGATTCCTTTCGTGGTTCTCCGTACCAGCGCTCCTGAAGGGAGGCCCGACTGTGCATCTCTGGATTTCTTTATACCCAGAAGTCTGGCAAGAAGTCACCCAAGACGACTGGGTATTAAAGATAATTTCCAGAGGTTATCATATCCCCTTCTCTTCTCCTCCCCCGCCATCCAAGAGAATCCCAGACGTTCCACCCAGTCACAGGGATTCCGCAACTTTAGAAATAAAAAAAGTTGCTTTCAAAGGGAGCCATCCAGCCTGTCCCCGCAGACCAAGTAGGATTAGGGACTTACTCCAGATTCTTTTTGGTGCCGAAAAGAACAGAGGACCTGAGACCCATCTTGGATCTCAGCCGATTGAACCTTCATGTACAAAAGTCCAAATTCCGCATGGTCACCTTACAGTCAATACTCCCTCTGTTAGGCAAAGATGTGTGGATGTACTCCATCGACCTCAAAGATGCTTACTACCATATCAAAATGGACAGGGCATCGAGACGTCATTTACGCTTTCAGCTGGGAGCCAGTCATTTTCAGTTATGCGCTCTGCCGTTTGGTCTCACCACAGCCCCCAGGGTGTTCACCAAATGCATGGCAGTGGTAACGGCTCACTTGAGACGTCAGGGATTCCAAGTGTTTCTGTACCTGGACGACTAGTTCCTTTCTGCCACCACCAGGCATCTACTGTTACAGACCAGGGACGCCACCATTACACTGTGCCAACGTTTAGGAATTGGGAGGTTGGCATAATGGTTAAGGTGTTTGCCTTACAAACACAAGGTGCAGGGTTTGATTCTCACATGGTGTAATTGGCTAGGCTTAAAATGTCCCACAAGAGCAGTTAGCCTAGTACTAATCTATGAACTAATCTATGAACTAAAAATTACTCTAAATTGAAAAAAATCTGCCTTTTTGCCCTCACAGCGTGTCACTTTTATCTGCGCCAAACTAGATATGGTGCTCATGAGGGCCTTCTTACCAGAAGAGAGAATTCAGACTCTACAACAGCAGGTCTACGCCTTACTAAGATTGAGGAAGATCAGGGCAAAATCAGCAATCTTGCCAACTAATAAATTTGACATGAAAATGCATTGGTTTGATGAATACTTATTTGCAGCATTTAAACTACATTACATCTCCAAAGTAACGAAACCTTACTAGTACTCATTGCCTACAAATGGATTCAGAAACACCAATGGGGCCAAAAACCAATATCCCCATGTGCTTGCGCTGTCCATTTTTGTACCTAAGTGGACAATCTAAGTAATATGAACACTCAAAATTACAAACCGGGACCTCAACCAACCATCAATAACTAAACTTTGATGATGTCACTATAATTTAGGTAATAAGTATAATTACTATCTTAACAAACTCTTCAATTTCAAAATACATTTAATCGAGCAAGCATCATTAATCCCTGGGTAATGGTAAGCATTAAGCCTTAATTGCCAAGCTAATTCAAGTTCTTCTAGCTTTAACTGAACAGGACCACCTCTCACTTCCTGACTAATCTGGTCTATAGCCAAATATTTAAATTTATGGTCAGGTGCCAATGATATATGCTTTGCTAGCGCGTTGTCTAATTTAATGACTGAATGTCGCCTCAGGGATAGGGTGTATGAACATCAATATAATTCCTTAATAATTTTCAATTTTTAGGTTGTTTATTATTCAAAGTTATTGGTGCACTTAAGAAGTGATCTTACATTGTTTTAATTTTTAATCAGTGTAATGAGTTTGATTCACTTACGATTTGATGTTCATCGTGCATACAGCTGCAGTCATTACAGATGGGTTATCCTGTCGTCAGGCGGGTCCTCGGTCAGCCGAATTCCAAAGTCTAGGTCCGGCGTCGGTTGTCGTCGCTTCTTCCCTGACGTCAGTGCGGCAGGGGTACAAAAGAGGCAGCCGATGCCATTTTCTTCAATCTTTCTTGCCGCGCGGTGCCCGAAGCAGAAGCAGTTTGCAAGTGCCGGTCGGCCAGCTCCTGAGATTTACGAAAGTATTTCAGCCGAAGTCTTCTTGAAAGCGAAGTACCCCGTTGGGGAAACTTTTCTTGCCTCAGACCGATGTCAGACAAAGTTAATAATTGCATTTCTTGTGGGAAGCAAATACTGCATAAGGATTTCCACTCTTTCTGTATACCTTGCTTAGGCCCAGACCACGACGTCTCGGCCTGCCGTTTTTGTGCTAGATTCAATAAGCGCACTATTAACCACCGGGAGGAGTTCGCCCTTCATTATTTTGGCAAAAATTTTAATTATATCACGTCGTTGGATACTCCGACTCCAGTTTTGAGCAAAAGACGCAAAGATAAGGACCGACATCCGAGGTCCGCACCGACTACTGAGACCACACTTAGGCCGACTACCGGTTCTCCGGTTCTCAGCGAGGCGCCTACGCAGCCCCTGAGTACCGATGACACTTCTTTACCGGTGACTACAGTACCCGAGGTCGCAGGCTCCTCGGACCCCATTCCTCCTGCAGATACCGACGCCACTCTTGGCGGGGAAACTCAGAATTTAGACAGGCCTGCCATTTCTCAAGGTGTCTTCAGGCCTTCCTCCTTCTCCATTAAAGCTTTCACTAAATCTAAAGCAGCCATGAAAACCAAAAAACATGGTCCTCAGACCTCCTCTCAAGGCCCCATGCCTAAAAAGCAGATGCTTAAAATGGCTGAGGATCTGATTACTCTTATCAGGGGTTCCCAACCCCCCTCGGACAAAAGACCCAAATTAGAGGAAGACTATCCTTCCTCAGATCAAGCTTCTATTACCTCAGAACACTCTGAGAACCAGGATTACACCTATTCACCTTTTGAAGACTCTGATGCTGAGGAGTCTATTCCCTCGGTCTCCCCCCAGAGGACTACTCTTTTGGGGAAACCCTGCATACATTGAGGGAACGCTTTCACTGGGAAGGCCAAGATTACTCAGATTCCAAGAAAAGGCTCAGGGAATTTCTTTTGCTCCCCCAGCATAGGCCCCTGGCTATCCCTCCTGTTTTAGCTATATTGGATGATGTGTACACAGAAGCCAGCCTTAATCCAGATTCTTTACCTCCAGCTCCTGTTAAACCAGACAGGTATTACCGGGTTCCTGATTCTCACCAGTTCCTATATAAAAGCCATACTGCTGACCCAGAAACTATTTCACAGGGTCCCAAGGGAATTAAGGCCTCTACTGCTAAAAACCCATTACCTTCAGAGAGGGATTCCAGAGCTTTAGAAAGGTGGGGGAAAAAGGTGTATACCTCGGCCACTTTAACTATGAGGGCATTAAACTGTCAATTCCACATGCTAAAGTATCAAAAGTTTTTGTTATCTCAGTTGAAAAGCAAAATGGCACAACCAGAACAACCAGATTTAAAAGAGTTGCAGGATTTGTTGCATGGTGCAGAGCAAGTGGGTAAACATACCTTGCAATGTGGTTTTGATGCTTTAGAGGCCTCATGCAGAGCTGCTGTTACAGGGTCTGTTATACGTAGGCATGCTTGGCTCAAAGAGCAAACCTTACCAGATCATGCCAAGGCTAAATTATTAGATGCACCTCTTCAAAAAGATGTATTGTTTGGTGTTAAAGCTGAGGAGGTACTAAAGAAAATGGAGGAAAAAGCTAAATCAATGCAAACAGTAAAGGATTTCCTGCAGGTACAACCTCCACGTTTCAGCAGAAACTGGCCTTCAAAAAATTGGTCCTTTCCAGCCACGGACAGACCTCAAAGGGGCAGATACAGACGCCCTAGGGGTAGAGGGCAACCTCAGGGATCTTTCAGAGCCAGACAATGGCAAGCACCAACCCCAAGAGGTGGGGAAGATAGATCACAGTCATTTAGAAAACAGACACAATGACTTCCCCCTACACCTGCCAAGCAAAGCTTTAATGGCAGCACCTTTGGGTGGAAAACTGGCATTATTCTCAAAAAACTGGCATATTGTTACAAAAGGCAAATGGATCCTGGACATTATAGACAGAGGCTACAGATTCCACTTTCACACCCTTCCAAAAATGAGAGGCATGCCAAACCTGCCACAAAATCAAAGGGCAGAGGCACAAATACAAATTTCTGCTCTCATGGACATGAAAGCGATTCAAGCGGTACCTGCAAAAGAACAAGGTCAAGAGTTTTATTCCAGACTATTCCTGGTACCAAGGAAAGACAAAGATTGGAGACCTATCTTAGATCTATCCATCCTAAACACATATCTACAGGTGCCAAAATTCAAGATGCTCACATTACAGCAACTTCTTCCCATGCTGGGCAAGGAGTCTTGGCTGGTAGCATTGGACCTCAAGGAGGCATACCTGCATGTCCCTATCAGACAAGATTGCATAAGATACCTCAGATTTCTTGCAGGTTCAGCCCATTACCAATTCTCTGCATTGCCCTTTGGCTTATCTACTGCGCCCAGAGTGTTTACGAAATGTCTGGCATCAGTAATCGCCTTCTGCAGACTACAAGGAATACAAATCTACCCATATCTGGACGACTGCCTGATCCAAGCGGACAGCAAGGACATACTATTGCAGCACCTGGCGTTTGTAATAAAACTGTTGAACTACCTGGGATACACAGTCAACAAAAAGAAATCAAAACTAATACCCTCTCAACAAATAATTTTCTTGGGTGCCAGTTTGGATACAACCACCCAGATGGCCTACCTCACGCCAGACAAACAAGGGCAACTGTCTCAATACTTCAGCAAAATGGCAACTTTCACCAGGCTAACTGCAAGGAAAGTCCTGCAGGCTCTGGGGTTCATGGCATCTTGCATCCTACTAATCCCATGTGCAAAGCTGCATATGAGGAAACTTCAATGGTACCTAAAAAACTTATGGTCTCAACACAGCCACAGCTTGAAAACAATTATACCACTCATTCCATGCCTTCAAAAGGAATTTTTGTGGTGGGCTCAAGCATGCCAAAGAAACACAGGTCTCCCTTTCTGTGTACCTCAAGCAACTCAAATCATCACAACAGACGCCTCAGACTACGCCTGGGGAGCACACATGACAGATCAGTGCATTCAGGGAAAATGGTCCCAAAAAGAGAAGCACCTACATATCAACCAAAAGGAAATGCTAGCCGTGCAAAATGCCATTATGACCTTCAAAGACCTACTGCATCCAGGCCAGCTATTGATAAGGACAGAACACCACAGTGATGTGGTACATAAACAAACAGGGGGGAACTCATTCATACCCCCTGTGCAGGCAAGCCATGACCCTATGGAACACAGCTCTGGAACTGCAAATTCAGCTACAGGCACAATTCCTGCCAGGGAAGGAAAACACACTGGCAGACAACCTAAGCAGAAATATGACAGATCCGCACGAATGGAAGTTGCATCCTCAAGTTTTCACAAAGATAACTCAGGCATGGGGACAGCCAGACATAGATCTCTTTGCTACCCACAGAAATTGCCAGTTGAAAAAATTCTGTTCAAGGACGTATCATCCACAGGCCTGGAAAGTGGACGCACTCTCTTTCAATTGGGCAACATTGACAGTCTATGCCTTCCCGCCTCTTCCTCTGCTGCCCAAGGTTCTATTAAAAGCCAGGGCAGAGAGGCCGCAAATGATTCTCATTGCATCAGACTGGCCAAGACAACACTGCTATCCGCTCCTGAAAAGCCTGACACATTCCCCACCATGGATCTTACCTCTAGTCCCTCTTCTGTTGTCCCAGCACAACTACAGAACCCTTCACAGCCAGCTCAAAACCCTAAATCTAGCTGCATGGAGAGTTCCTTGATTTCCCAACAGACTCTCCTCTCCAAGGAGGTGCAGGATGTCATCTTGGAGGCCAGAAGACCTTCTGCTAGAAAAGCCTACTCCGCCAAATGGAAACGATTTTGTGCCTGGAATCAAGAAAAGGGCCAGAATCCTTGGGTAATAAATATACCTCAAATTTTATAGTACCTAGCTGAGATGTTAAACAGTGGACTTTCGTTCTCTTCCATCAAGATCCACGCTTCAGCCATTTCTGCACAATACAACACAGATCCTCCTTTATTCTCTCATCCTCTCTTAAGGCAGTTCCTCAGAGGGGCAAAAAATATAAAACCCCCAAGGAAACCACCAATCCCTGCTTGGGACCTCAACTTCGTATTGGAAAAGCTGACCCTTCCTCCCTTTGAGCCAGCTTCTTCAACAGAACTACAATACTTGTCATGGAAAACAGCCTTTCTTCTGGCTATCACCTCAGCATGCAGGGTTTCGGAGCTACAGGCCCTCATGGCTGTGCAACCATTCATCATTTTCCATCAGGACAGAGTTTCCTTATGAACCAACCCTACCTTTATGCTAAAGGTAGTATCCAGTGTAGCTTTGAATCAGACTATCCACCTACCTACCTTTTATCCAAATCCACAAAAACAAAAGGGAAAGACTACTACATTCCTTGGACATTCACAGACAACTTCGTTATTATTTGGACAGGACAAAGCCATTCAGGAAATCCGAGCAACTCTTTTGTGTCCTATGCTACAGGTGCTCAAGGAAAGGCTATTTCCAAACAGACAATTTCAAAATGGATAGCCCACTGCCTACGCTTTTGTTACTCATTTAATGGAAAAACTGTACCTGCATGCATCAGATCCTACTCCACCAGGGCCACAGCTACCTCTGCAGCTTTCCTCAGGGGGGTTCCTACCAAGGACATTTTGGAAACAGCCACTTGGAGTTTAGTGCACACTTTCTCCAAGCACTATCACCTTCCACTATACTCTAAATCTAGAGCGGGTTTTGCCACAGCAGTCTTGCAGGGCATCCTCGCTCCTCCTAGTTCCACCTAGTGCCTACCACCCTTACTTAGCTTTGGGATTCTTCCCATCTGTAATGACTGCAGCTGTATGCACGATGAACATAGTACAGTTTTGTACCTACCATAAATGTAGATGTTCGAGTGCTCATACAGCTGCAGTCCAGGTTAACCCCCCCCCCCTCCATCCCCTCTTAGGACAGGCCTTATGACAAACACCTTATCATACAACCTATTTGGGGTATTCTCTTATGGTGTATTTGCTTGCAACTACTGTTTTTTGATTATTCTATTTTACATGTTTGCATAACTTTGTTTTGCCTTCCTTCTGGGGGCACCTGGCATCTGGGGCAAGAAAAACTGAAGAAAATGGCGTTGGCTGCCTCTTTTGTACCCCTGCCGCACTGACGTCAGGGAAGAAGCGATGACAACCGAGACTTTGGAATTCGGGCCCAAGGACCTACCTGACGGCAGGATAACCCATCTGTAATGACTGCAGCTGTATGAGCACTCGAACATCTACATTTATGGTAGGTACAAAACTGTACTTTCCCTGCCCTTTAACAGTGTTGTATGAATGAATGGTGACGTAACCATGAGCGATTTAGCAATTGTGAGTAGTAGTCATGTGATGTTTCACGTTTTTATTTAAGTGTTTGAACACTGTACTTAGAATGCAGTTTGCATTTGAAAAAGTTGGATTATGAATGACGAAAAGCGCTTCATGCATTTTACTTTTTAATAAACGTACTGATGTTAATAACAGTTGTTCGCATTTGGTACATTTTTTGTGGTTGGACTTCCATGTAGCTTGTAGCCTGGTTTTAGTATTTTGATAATATTATTATACCATACAGTACATGTTCTGGAGTTAACTTGTCAATGCAGCAGTTGACACAGTGTTAGTTCAGGGCCAACTGTGATGCAAGCGGTACACAGCCAATACATGGGGAGGTAAAGGCTATGGCCCCTGAGTTGAGGCCAGCAGAGGTTGCAGGGTTCCTGTATTGTGTCCCTGTCCACCCTGTAGCACTCTACAATGTCCATGTTTTGTATGTTGTGATAAGTTAAATGTAGCCTGAAAATTCTTCTCTGTCTTGGCCTAGGCCTATTGGCAGCAGTAGCAGCATTGCCTGCAGCCTGTAGCACATACAAGTGGAGTTAAGCAGCAGCTCCTAGCATTCTGTCTGTGTAGACTTTGTGTCTGTACTCCACTACTTTTGAAATCCAGAGGAAAAAACAGCATGGAGTCTAAATGGTTGCTTTATAACATTTTGAATAGCTCCACTAGATTGTTTGATTAGTGTGCAATTCAGTTGCTTATGCTGTAATTAGCATCTCTGAAACACTGCCTAGACAGATGCAGTCCATTAAAATCTACTGCATTATAAAAAGCCAAATGTGTAGCTAGCCAAACTGATTGTGAGGATACTTGCTACATGTTCAGCAAAGCAAAATGTTTCCCATGCTATCTTTACAGAGGAGTAATGAACTCCAGCAGGTATGCTGTCTTTTTTTTTACCTACATAATGCCTATGCTGGAATATATTAATGAATAATGTGAAGCAAAGCCTTTTACACTGTTATCTGTATGCATTAGTTAGAAGTGTACTGATGGCATGGCCGTGTTTGTCAAAAAATTTCAGAGGTACAAATGATTGACAATACATGAAAATAGTAAGCTGTGTGATACATGTGTAAAAATCCTTCAGGGACAGGTCCTTTGAATGCATGTTTAGCATTTCAAATGTGTTTTATTTACAAAATGGTTCATGTGCCTGTTCTTTAGTGGTTGGAAGAAGTAAAAAGAAGTTACTTTTATGTTCTCAAACTAGAATGGAGTGTTCTTTTGGGGGTGCCACAGTTGAGTTACTGCTGCGGCACATACAAGGATATGTTGCCCTTGCTACTCTTCTTGTTTTGTATTCTGCATGTTATTAGTATTTAACATATGTTGTACATGTTATGTTTTCCCAGTGAGTACTACTGACTGCCTACCTTAACTGCTTTATCTGATAGCAGTTACTATGTAGTTATGTGATAGATATGTGTATTGATATTCTGTTGTGTTTTAGAATTGAAAATCTCATTGAGGCGCAACCCCCCCCCCCCCTTTCAGTGATGGCAGAAAACACAATAATATTGGATGCATTATGTCAACATGGCACTTTTTTTTCTTGGAAGGGGTCATCCCAGTATACCAAAGAGGCTGAGGATGTGGCAGCAAATCATTGCTAACATAAATGCCATGGGCGGCTATGGCCGTACTTATGAGCAGGTTCATCACATTGTCATTGACATGTTCACATTTGCATGGAGGTGTGCAGCTGCTGTTGCCTAAGACCAGAGGGTAACTGGGGGTGGTCCTGTTACATAACAACCTCTCACCTCCAATGAGGAATTCCTGTTGAATCTTCTGACACAGGTTGAGGGTGATGACATTGAGCAAAGAAGTGTGGCTACTGCGGCTTTAGTGCCTGTTGAGTCTGGGGTAGCCAGTGTGTTGGTGAGGTGCCACGCAGGACGGTTGATAGCGGTGCTCAGAGGGGCCCTGCTGTCCCTCTTCTACCTGCTGCAGGTGTCTCTTCACTTGTCACTCCTATATTTAAGGCCATCATGGACCCACAGGAACATTCAGAAAGGTGCTCCAGACAAATACTCAGGGTTATGGATGTGGCACAGTCTGACATGTGTGACTGCCTCCACTGTGTCACCAATTCCCTGGATCGGATAAATGACACATTGGAACGAAGGGTGTCTGTGATGGAATGTCTGCTGGGAGGGGAACAGTATCCTCGTAGGTGTAGGTCAACCACAGCATCTGCTGACAGCTAATGTGGCCATTCCCAATCACGCTCCAGTAGTGGTAGTATTTCCATTGGTGTATCGAGGAGTGTGCTGTCCACACCCAGACATGGCAGGCCATGGGGTTATGGTCCTAGGCATTTCCGTGAAGGGAGCAAGTCCAATAGACATTGGTCATGCTCCGGTAGCAGCACTCCATCTGACCTTGGGCATGGAGGTGCCAGTGCACCTCTTGGCAGACCCATTTCCCATGGTCAGGGGCAACAGAGAAGAACTGCCACCTCTACCATGCATGGCTCACACCTGTCCAATATATCAAGATGCAGAGCTACCATTGAGCTTGGCTGTGTTCATGCAGACTCTCACACACCCCTTGCATATAGAAGACCCCTGCAGACACACATACAGCTGACCACTTTCCTTTCTCCCTCACACATACTCACTAATCTTTTGTGTTAGCCTAAGCCTTTTGACCCCTTCTCCAGCGGGTTCCTGTCAGAAGAACGAAGACACATTATGTTGAATGCGTCTTCGTCAAACTGTAAATGTCGAAAACGCAAAATGAAGTGGCTTTTAAGCGAATTCTTTCCCTGGGAAAGAAGTCACTTGGCCACTTCCATCACTTTTCCGTTTTCGGCACTGTAGTGCGATCTCAGAGTTGGTATATTGAACTAGGGGGTGGGGGTGGTGCAAAGACCCCCCCCCCCCACTTAAAATAGTGTTTAGTGTGTTTTTTTTTTTGTTTGTTTTTTGGGAACAGCAAATTGTTTTCCCTGGGAAAAAATTTGCTGTTCTGGCTGTTCGCTCTGTTTTGTTTTCATTTTTTTTGGTCGATTTAACAGCGTTTTATCTTTTGATCGTTCGCTGTTATAACATAGACCCCCCCCCCCCCCAGCACTCTGTGCAAGTGATGATAACTGTGCCATATCCTTGTTTTCTGTCTTTTGGATTCAGGGATACAAAAGGGTGGTGTCTGATGCACAGTGTACATAGCTATATTAGTGCCTAGTTTTTCTGCATTTGTGTTGAACTGATAATTGTGCATGTCAGTTATATTTGCCTTGCCAAATGATACAGTGGATAGCATCATCATGACAGTACTTTCTAGTGTATTCTCTTGTAATTGTTGTGAAGTCAGGAACTACAGTGTGTGTCATTACTTTATAACCTTACTCTTTAATGTTTTTCAGTACAGATGTATGGTGCATATCATAAGACACACCATCCCATTCAGACCTCAGGATTGTGTCACAGCACTGTAGTCAGTCTTATCAGAACAGTAATACAGTGTAGGGCTCTCTTTTGCAGGAACCTCACAAGCTTCATGCCACAGCTGGACAGACCACAGGGCTTTTGTCTCATGATAACACAGGGCCTACTAACCATGACATGATATATGTAGGTAGATTAAAAGCATTGTCACTGTCATCTGTCTGGTATTGCATTACATTGTAATTGTTATTCTAAGCCTATAACTTTTGGTTTAAGCACTTGGGCTTCAGGCCAGTCGCCTTACATTAAGAAGGTTTGTAGTCTACACTCTGGGAGGAGAAGGGTAACCTCTGCCCTTCTGAGCTGGGAGTTGCTGGCTGTATGCTTATTATGGTTTAAGCACTTGGCCTCCAAATAACTTATTTTACACGAGGAAGGTTTATGGTTGTAGACTCTTGTGGCAGGGGAGGATAGCTTAAGCCCTTCTGAGCTGGAAATTGCTGGTTGAAGGCTAATTGTATTTATTACTCTAAAAGTGCCTTAGTTTGTGTTTAAGCACTTGTGTTCAAGACCACTTATTTCATACTAGGAAGGTTTGTTATCTACACAGTTGTTGGAGTATTTCACTGGATTGCTGTTTTATTTAAATGTTCTTATTTGTGATTGTGATTTTCTGCACTTTGGCTTTCTAGTACTTCTGTATAATAAAACCAACCCTCTTACAGTAGGAAGGCCCCAGCACCCTTGTGGTAGAACTGTGCAGCCAAGAACCCACCTGATCTGAGGATTGGTGGAATAAGACTCACTGTTGGCCTTTTCCTGTTTTTACTTGTTTAGTATAGTTTAACTTTGCGTGTTTTCCACTGTTGTGTTTTGGTGTGTTTGCACTCAGGTTACCATAGCTGCTTAGAGCTTGCACTGCTGCCCTGCGAGCAACTCAGTTGTGCATTGTGAAACATTGACATTTTTGTAACCCTAGTTCTCCATAGAATAGATACATTTTGTTTTACACCAAAACCTGGCCCATCTAGCCCACTCCCCAGTAGTTACTACAGTATATACGTTCCATAATGGATGGACAGTTTCCCACCATGTGTTCAGGCAGCCTGATTTACCTGGACATCCTGAGGCAACAGAGCAATTGCCTCATGTATACTAACATCCAATTACTGCTAAAGCAAACTTATACAATGTGTGAAAGGTGTATCTAAACTATGAGTATGAAATCAACCATGTTGTCAGCACACACAATTCACCTCTTGCACATAAGCTCACAACACATAAACCCACATATGCGGAAGTATTTGCTAGAAACCTAACTAAAGATTGGAGACCTTCCAAGCACAAACCTACTGCATACAGTGCAGACCCAATAGAATCCAATACACATAATAATATAAACACATCAGTGTCTTAGCCAATAAGTGCCTTCGGCACAACAACCATATGTCTTGCTAATAAGTGACTCCGTAGTATGGCACACAGATGTCCCCCTCACCAGGCTGGATAAGCAGGTCACATTCAGCTGCACATCAGGTGCCAGGGTCTGTCAGATCACGCATGCATGCACGCACTCTAGTCTCCCAATAAGTACCGTTATAACTTTATCATAGTCCATGTTGCAGTGAATGACTGGAGGTGCACCTCACTGTATTGTATGAAGGTGCTTGCCCTCCCCCATAGTGGCCTTTTTAGGCAATGTCAGAACAGCTAAAGTCCCAGTGTAAAAGAATCCACCACAGACAAACTGAAGCTTATGTTGCTTAATGTAAGGAGTGTAAATCAGAAACTGCACTCATCGGAAGAACTCCTTACCTGGGAAGATGCCCATGTCTGCGTAGTTACATAGACGTGGTTCAAGGCCGCAGAGAGAACCCTGACCATGCAGGGGTACAATACCTTCCACATGTACACACATCAAAACGAGCATGAAAGAACCAAAGGCAGAGCTGTATCCATCTTCATTAAAGACAAATACACAACAAGACTGGTCAAAGAGTATGACTCTGTAGCTCTTCTCCAAACTATATGTAAAATGCCCTTCCATATCATTGATAGCTACAGGTCCCCCACCATGAACCACGAGGACCATTTTGCCTACTTAGACCTAATTGAGTCACTCACTAGATGGCCAAACCCCTTGGTCATGTGTGATTTCAACTACCTTTCCATCGATTTGGAATCATATATGTATACAAACACACTCACCCTAAGGTTCCTGGACATTAGTACACATGCTGTGTAACAGATAGTCTGCACCCCCACAAGGGGCTTGAATGTCCTAGACTTGGTACTGAGAAACATAGTGGTTCTCTGCACTAACCCCTGTGTGATGGTCGCCCTGGTCACATCAGATCCTATTTCAGTTAACCAATGCCATAAAGATTTGCAAACCCCTTGCTATCCCTGTCAACAATAACTGCTATACAGATGTGTACACAGCCTGTATAAACAGCTATACCAATGTATAGAGTTTATAGAGTTGGCTGAACGTAAACGGATCAAAAAAAGTTCCTCACAGAAAACAAGCCACCCTGCTGGGCGTCAAGCATACATCGGTTATACAACAAGTGGGAGAAAGTAATATCTAAGAACAAGAGGGAATTGACAGAAGGATATCCTCACCAGCTTGAACAAGGAAATTATCTATCTTGAAAAGTCCTCTAAAGCCGCAAACAAATCTAAAGTAGCATCTCTAGCTAAAGATAATCAGGAGGCATTCTTTAGCTGCATCAGAAATCTAACAGTGAAGGGCCAGCTTTGTGCCCAGATAGTACTGGATAGTACTACTCATACTGACCCTGAGGACATCGCCAACCTGCTACCAGACAGTTTGGGGCAAACTTCACCTCCTTTTTCCCCATCAGACATGCCTCAAAGCATACCTGTCACCAGTCCTCTACCTAGGTAACTTATGAAACTAAGTGACATTTGCCTGGGATCCAGGCCAGTGTCTGATCCTGGCCCGGTGGGGTGGTTATATATGCAATAATGTGATATAGTTGATTACATCAGCATTGTCTGTTGACCATTTAGTGATAACAGTGTCCTGCATGCTAGTGTAAAAAGATCTCTGTAATGTCAAGTAATATCTATCACACACACACGCACACACTTGACTGCTGCAGTGAGAACAGAACCCCTAAATATGTACACACACTACAGAACACATGACTGTACACAATTATCACAGCACATGTCTTTCACATGTCTGCAGGTCAGCTTATAGTGATTGACATCAGCAGGCCATGTAGAATGCAAGAGGTTGGGAGGGCTGCATGAAATGGATTTGTAGGTTTCTGCAAGTATGAAAAGACTAGCAAGCCATGCCTTTGGAGAAGTAACTGTAGGATAGCAGATCTACTCTGATGAATAGAGACACACACACACACACACACACCCAGCTGACTACAGTGATAACAGAACCCTTACCTAAGTATACAGACAACAGAACTCAGTACTTCATGCAAGTGCCATGGCATAAGTCTGACTTTTACATGACTGCTAAAACTACGGTAGATGACATGAGCAGGCCATGTGGGGAACAACAGGTTGTGAGTTCTGCATAGGCACATAGATTTACAGGTTCCTTTGAGGCCAGTAGCCTAACTGCAGTGTTTGTCCTAGGTGCGTAGAAGCCTAGCTGTTTAAAATACAAGTACCCTTACTGAGTATAGTTGGATGTGTGAGTTTAGTAGAGCAAGGTTGTCAGCACCACCTAATGGCCCTGTCCATGAGGGACCACACAAGGTTGTCAGCACCCCTAATGGCCCTGACCATGAGGGAGCACACAACATTATATGTTACACTTGGTTTTGTGGTTGATATATGTGTGTAAAAAATACTGAGCCCCCAGGGTTGTATTGCTTGGGGAGCTGGGCAACACGTGTATGTATTCTGAATATATGACATATACTGAGAATGTGCCCTGAAAAACTGCTCATATATACAGAAGACTAGCTGAATTTGGACTGTCACCTAAAGAGAGAGAGAGGTGACAACAACGCAATCATTTTGTATGGCAAATTGGACATGGAGAGCTATGTATGGAACAATTTTTTTTTTGTTTTTGGGACAGGTGCCCCCTTTTTATTTTTCTTTGGGGAAAGGGAGAGGAATGTTGGGAAGGGGCATGGGTATGTCTGAGGCAGGTAAATTGGCAAGGTGAAGAAGCAATTGGTGAAAGAAAGGACATACAAGACAAGACACAGGGATGGTGAAGAACACAAAAGGTGGGTGAACATCATGGTTGGGGTAAAGGTGTGGACCTCGCAAACCCATGAACATCAAGCTGGGTGACGTGAGAGTTGAAACCTCACCCAGTGGGCTGTCATCACTGTCACCTCGCTGTGCCGATGGCTGCAGTGTCTGACATCTGCATCTCCTTGTGTTATTCAGTACTGATGGAGGCATGTGCCCACAGTGCGATGCACAATCCTACGCGCTATCCCTGGCAGTTCTTCTTGGGTAATAAAATCATCCCCCCTGCCACTGCTCCCAGAGGAAAGCACAGGCTCGTCCCCCGGGCAGAAGCACCTGAGGACAGGTAGTGCAGGGGCAGCACAAGGGTGCTACCAGGATGCGGCTCAGATGAGTCATAGGCTGTGGAGTGTTCCATAGGCTGCTGTAAAATCTCACTGGAAAGTCCTGCAACACTTCACACACACACACACAAACCCCCCATTTGACTGCAATTGTCTAAGTACACACACACACACTACAGAACACAGTACTTAATGCACACACCACAGCACAAGTATGATTTTGTCAGGACTGCAGGTGAACTTTTAGCAGATGACACTGGCAGGCCATATGGGAGACAACAGGTTGGGAGGCCTGCATGAAATGGATGTGTAGGCTTGCACAAATCTCAAAAAACTGGCAGACCATGCCATTGGAGAAGTAACTGTGGGATACACACTTCTGCTCTTCTTTGTAGACAAATATACACCCAGTTGACTGCAGTGAGAATAGAACCCCTGCCTGTCTAAGGACACATGCTACAGAACACAGTGCTTTTTATACATGCAGTGGAACAAGTCTGATTTTAACAGGACTGCAGGTGAACTTATAGTAGATGACATCGACAGGCCATGTGGGAGACAAGAGGCTGGGATGTCTGCATAGGTACGTTGCTTCAAAGAGTCATCTGAGGCTAGTAGCCCAATAGCAGTAGGCTGTTTGGAAGCCTAGCTGTGTAACAACTCAAGTACCCTTATTGAGCATACTTGTCTAGTTGAGTTTTGCAGAGCAAGGCTTTGAACACCACCAAGTGGCCGTGTCCATGAGTGAGCACACAACATTATGTACAACACTTTGTATTGTGGTCGATATATATGCGGAAAAAGTAATGAGACCCCAGGGTTGTAGTACTTGTTTGGGGGAAACAAATAGATGTATTGTAAAGATATGATATATAGTTATTAGTAATATTGTGCCCTTAGTTTTCAGTGTTTCCACTTGTAGTTTTATGTGATGCAAAGGAACTGGTTAATAACAACAGTGATAAAATGTAATGTTAAGTTGTCAATCTCGCCTTCATTCTTGCTTGATGGGTTCGGAGCCGATCCTCGGCTCCGACTCGGCACTTGCTTTAGCTCGAGAACTCCTTTTACCAGCTCGAGGCAGCCCCATATCCCATGATGCAAGGCAGTAAGTACCCAGATCTCGTTTGCGCCGCTTGGGAGGTCTTCTTTTACCAGCTCCTGGTAAGTTGTTTCACTTTGTGATTTTCAAGCCCCTTTTAGTCAAAAGCAATTTTATATAGTTTAAATTTAATTTCTATCCCTTCCTGACAGAAATTCCCTGTCTTTTTGAATTTGTTCTTAGTTATCCCTATCCCATCCCCTGTTAGGGTGTGTGTGTTGGTGTTTTTATAGAATACCTTTTGGTATTTTGTGTAATTTAATTTTATTTTGACTGGTGTGTGTGTGTTTTGTGTGTCGGCACCATGTCAAAGGAGAGGTTTCAGGTTTTAAGAAGTGTGACTCGTGCTGTCAGAAAATGTCTCTGACAGACGGTCACACTTCTTGCCTGTATTGTCTGGGCCCTCTTCACCTGCAGGACTCCTGTGCTATTTGTCACTCCTTCAGCCAGAGAGTCCTGCAGGAGAGACATAACAAACTGGTTCTTAGGGGCCTTCTTAAGCGGAGGGCTCTCCGGCTAAGTCGGCTCCACGAAACCAGCAAGAGGTTCCAAGGCCCAGGCCTCTGTTTCTTAGCCTGCGGCCTCGGCTCCGACTCGTACAGAGTCGAGATCGCTCGGCTGGAGCCGATTCTGGCTTGACTAAGCTTTGGCACCGATGGCCATCGGTGCGAAACTGTATTGTCCGCCGATGTCTGCTCCGATCGGCTCCGACACTCTTGTGGCACAGGCATCGGTGTCGGCTCGATCGGCTCCGACACCGTTACTTTGGTGGCTGTATCGGCTCGGCTGGAGCCGATACATCGAGGCGTTCTGTCGGCTCCGAAATCGGCTCCGACAGGATCCGTAGTGTCGGCTCTGATGGCTCATTCCAGGAAGAGGTCGAGGTCTCCTTCCTTGGAGCCGATACTTTCGGCTCGGCTTCACCTCTTCTGTCGGAACGGAGCCATCGGAGCCGATCTTCAAGGTCATCCAGGTTGTCTGACCATGACCTAGAGAGAGTGGTCAGCACATTGCTCAAGTCACAGGTACTGGCCCAAATGCTTCACAGTCCGTCTCAGCAGACGACTGTTGGTCCACACCCCGTTACAGTTCCTCCTTCAACTCTACCCCAGAGCTTGGAGTTGGAGTCTTCGGGCATAGTTACTGCTACGGCTGGAGGACGGATACCCCTTCTGTTCCTTCAGCCTCTACTCTTATCTCCTCTTCCTTAGAGGGATTTGGTGGTCGGGCTTCCATGGTCTCCTCCGAGGGGGTGAGTGGCATCGGACCCTTGTCCGAACCCGCTCTTCCCCTTGGAGCCTCGGCCTTGGTGAGCTCGGCTCCGACATCTGCCTCGGATGCTTCCCTTCGGTGGTCCCTGGAGTTCCTAGCTCTTGGAGCGGGTTCTCTCGGACCTGCCTGGGAGGAGCATTCGAGGTGATGAAGAGTGTACTGGCCACTGGTATCAGTCAGCAGTCTCTTCCCGTAGCTCCTCCCTCTATTGTACCTGTTGACATCTCTGCCACTTCTCTTGCTACAGGACCCAGAGATCCTCCGCCTCAGGTTTCCCCATTGGGAATTTCCCCTCTTCCGAGGATTCTCCTGATGTTTGGAGATCCTCCTAGGAAGAAGGACTTGTAAGAGGAAGCATGTAGACTCCCCGAGTCTGTCACGTCGGATACTGACTTTGATGAGTCAGAGGGATCCCCTAGATCCCCCTCTGAGGATGTCTCCTTTTCAGACATCCTAGAACTTCTGAAACAGAGGGGAAACTGGCCCACCAACAATCCCTCTGAGAATGAGTCAGTATACCTAGAGGCGTTTGGATCTCGGCCTTCCACCTCCTGGGTATCTCCGCCTTTCGACCCCCTTATGCAGGTGATTGCACGAAAGGCGTGGACAGCTCCTGACTCTGTAGAGCCAGTCCCTAGGAGGCCTTCTAAATTTATCACTGCCCCTAGTGACGAACAATTCCTTACCAAGGGTGTCCCCGCTGATGCCATGGTGGTGGCTGCGGCCACCAAAAAGGAACTTGCAGATCCTTCCGTGCCGTCCATCCTCCTAATAAGGACTCTAGGACCATGGATAGGTGCGGCAAGCGGATGTTTTCCTCAGCGACCTTTGCTATGCGTCGCTGAATTATCTTTGTCACTTCACCAGACTCCAGAGATATCCTGAAGGAGCTGGGAGAAGTAGTTCAGGATCCTACAGCTGCAGGGGCTCAAGAAAAGATTGCTTCGCAGCTAGGAACCCTCAATTCCATTGCTAACTCCTCCATGCGGCTAATATCTTATGCTGCGGATGGAGCGAGTAGAGCCGCAGGCACAGGTGTGGCTCTTAGACGCCAAGCCTGGATGCGGCTATGTGATTTTGCGGATCCCTTTAAGGCGTCCTTCACAAATTCTCCCTTTGATGGGTCAGCTTTGTTTGGCCCTCAGGTGAAGGAGACCTTGACCAGGTGTGAGCAGGACGGCAAGACTCTTTCTGCTGTTGGAGTCCGTTTTTCCACCCCTTGTTGGCCTTATCCCAAAGGACAGAAGGGTGGTAAGATGTGGTTCCGTAAATCCCAAGGAGTCACGCCGGATTCATGTGGTCAGTTTACCCCTAGAGGCAGAGGGGGTAACAACAACAGAGGCCGCTCTAGAGGCAGAGGGGGTCCGAAAAACCAGGGAAACAGGGAGCCTCTCTCTGATAAGCCCTTTCAGCATCCCTGAGGTGTTGCCCGGCTGTCCCTCCTTGGAGGCAGTCGGGGGAAGATTATCACTGTACCCAGAAGCCTGGCATTCCCTCACTCAAGACAGATGGGTACAGTCGATCATATCCAAGGGTTACATTATTCCTTTCGAGGAAAGTCCCTTCCCCTCAAGTTCCCTTCCAGACGTACCACCGGTCTAAGGGACATTGCAGAGTTAGAAATCGCAAAACTACTGCAAAAGAGCCATTCAGCCAGTTACAATAGACCATTCAGAGCCGGAATCTACTCAAGGTTCTTTTGGTCCCCAAAAGACGGGAAACTGGAGACCAATATTGGATCTCAGCAGACTCAACAAGTCTGTCAGGAAGACAAGATTCGAATGGTCACTCTTCAGTCAATTCTGCCCTTCTTACAGAAGGACAACTGGATGTGCTCAATAGATCTTCAGGATGCGTACTATCACATCAAAATTCACAGGCGCTCCAGGAGATTTCTCCGCTTTCGGCTGGGGTCCAGTCATTTCAGTTCAGAGCCCTGCCCTTTGGTCTCACTACAGCCCCAGAGTGTTCACCAAATGCATGGCAGTGATCACGGCTCACCTGAGGCGTCAAGGATTCCAGGTGTTTCCGTATCTCGACGACTGGCTCCTATCAGCCACCACCAGGCATCAGCTTATACAAGCCAGGGATTACACAATAGACCTTTGTTCTCATTTGGGCATCTCAGTCAACTTGAAAAGTCATCCTTATCGCCCTGCCAGTCTATTACCTTCATAGGCGCAAACTTAAACACTGTTCGGATGTCAGCTACCCTTACAGAACAAAGAGTTTCAGACATTCAGACTCATGTCAGGATCATTCTGGCCAGCAAGAAAGTACAGGCCAGAATGGTTCTAAAAGTATTAGGTCTCATGGCTGCGGCCATTACTCTTCTTCCCTGGCTCGATTCTACATGCGCCTCCTTCAGTGGATGCTGTTCACACAGTGGTCATACCAGCAACTCCCAATGCGTCACCAGATTCTGGTGACACAAACATCCAAAGAACATCTTGCTTGGTGGATCACATCGTCTCAGGTTCACCAAGGCAGATGCTTTGTACCTCCGTCCCCGATAGCCACTGTCACCACGGATGCCTCCCTGATCGGGTGGGGGGTCATTATCAGGGCAGGATGGTTCATGGGACGTGGCAACCGTTCGAGTACCATCTGCACATAAATGTCCTGGAGATGAGAGCAGTGCTTTTAACGTTGCAAGCCCTCAACGACTTTCTTCCCGTAGGGACAATTGCAGTCCACACAGACAACATGTCTGTAGTTTGGTATATCAACAAACAGGGCGGAACCAAGTCCTACACCTTGTGTCGAGAAGCGCTCAGACTATGGCAATGGGCGATCTCCTCTCATCAGTTTCTGGTAGCAACGCATATCCCTGGGAAAACCAACATTATAGCGGACAGATTGAGCAGAGCTATTCTCATGCCTCACGAGTGGTCTCTCAAGCAATCCATAGCGGAAGAGATTTTTCTGGAATGGGGTCGTCCATGTTGCGATCTTTTTGCTACTCCCCAAAACAGCAAATGCCCAGACTTCTTCTGTCTCTTCCCTCTACCAGGCCATCCCCCCAGAGACGCTCTGACCCAGGATTGGCCCCAGGGACTTCTTTATGCCTTCCCTCCATTTCCTCTGATCCCTCAGGTGATCCAGAAAGCTACCGTTTTGAGAGCCAAATTGATTCTCATTGCCCCTTACTGGCCTCGACAAGTTTGGTTCCCGTTCCTCCATCATCACCTTTTGGTGCAGCCGTGGCATCTGGACCCAGTGCCAGATCTACTGATTCACCAATCCGGTCAGCTGCACCGGTCAATCCCTTCTCTCAACCTCACAGCATGGTTGCTCCACTTCCTTCCCTAGCCAGGCTTCCTTTGATCTCTAACCCAGTTAGAGATATCATAGTAGCTTCACTAAAATCCTCTACCAGGAGGATTTACACAAGCAAATGGAAGCGTTTCTCTTATTGGGCTAAGGCCCAAAATATTGATCCTTTTACTGCCCCTGTTCAGGCAGTTCTGGACTTCTTAGCAGAGATTTTTCATGCAGGCTCCTCTTCTTCCACAGTCAGAGTTCAGTTGGCTGCTATTTCTAATTTTCATGTTGGGATAGCAGATCATAATATTATGTCCCATAGGCTCTGCAGGGCCTTCTTGAAAGGAATTTTCCTACTAAAGCCTCCAATCAGGAATCCTCCTCCTCAGTGGGATCTAAGTTTAGTGCTGACATCCTTGATTCTTCCCCTTGAGCCAGCTGTTTCTTGTTCCTGAAATATCTTTCTTGGAAAACTTTATTCCTAGTGGCTATTACATCTGCCAGGAGGGTGTCTGAACTTCATGCTCTTTCGGTTCGACCCCTATTTGATTTTCACAAAGACAGAGTATCTTTGAGAACTAATCCATCATTTTACCTAAGGTCGCTTCAAAAAACAATCTGAATCAATCCATTGATCTTCCTGTATTTTTTTCCTAACTATTCAGATAGAGCTGAACAAAAGCTACATTATCTTGACGTCCACCGTCAGCTTAGATATTATTTGGACAGAACAGAGATATTTAGGAAATCTGATCAACTTTTTGTTTGCTATGCGCATAATAAAAAAGCCCTCCTGTTTCTAAAGTGACTTTGTCCAGATGGCTTTCTTCGGTCATCACTGAAATTTATACGATCAGGGGTAAACAGCTGTGCTCAAAACCTAAAGCACATTCAACTAGGAGTTTAGCTACTTCTACAGCTTTTCAAGCTAGACTGCCTTTGGACACTATTTGTGCAGCGGCCACTTGGGCCACTCCTCACACTTTTGTTTCCCATTACAAATTGGACTTGGCCTCCAGGGACAGAGCCAGTTTTGGCTCTACAGTCCTCAAGAGTTTGTTCCATTGAGCCACCCAGGATAGAGGTGCTAGGGGCGCGGTCCCATCAAGCAAGAATGAAGGCGAGATTGACAACTTAACATTAAGAAGTTATGTACCTACCATAACGTTCCATGTTAGTTGTCTTCTCGCCTTCTTTCTTGCGACCCTCCCTCCTTCCCCCTGGCCTGGACAGACCTTGTATAAGAAACTATTATGCTAAAGACCATTCAGACCTGGTCCTTTTTCCATCTGTAAGTTTCTTCTTCCTTTGGGAAGTATTTTATGCTTGGTGTTATTGCCCTTTGTCAACAAACGAGATCTGGGTACTTACTGCCTTGCATCATGGGATATGGGGCTGCCTCGAGCTGGTAAAAGGAGTTCTCGAGCTAAAGCAAGTGCCGAGTCGGAGCCGAGGATCGGCTCCGAACCCATCAAGCAAGAAAGAAGGCGAGAGAAGACAACTAACATGGAACGTTATGGTAGGTACATAACTTCTTAATATATGCAATTCAATAGTGCAGTGAGTATTGCATTTACACGCTGGTTAATAAAGTATGCGAGATATGCTTGTTTGCATGCAGGGAAGCAGTGTGCAAATGCGAGGTGCATTGCTTATGCTTGCTACTATACCCAGGTGCCATCTGTACTCCAGGGCAGTTTTTGCAGTGGCTAAGAGCATTAATTGAATGTATCTGTTTACTATTTTTGGGTGTCTGCTTTCTAGGAAATCTGTTTTTCCCCAATCTTGTGCTTTGCTCACACAAGCTAAGCTTAGCCAAACGTTTTTTCGGGACACAGCACATCCTGCAAAATTGGAATTAAAAGAAGACAAATAGGAAAAGATACTAAAAACTAAGGAACACATATGCAAAATATGTAAAAGCTGTAAAAGCACAGTAAAACCTGATATTACACATCACAAATTTCTACATATGCCAGGATTTGAACTCCAATATTGCTTCGAAAACTGGAGGGATGCCTTAGTCCTCTTGGACACACAAACAGCTTTGCATCAACAAAATGAAAAGCCATTCTTCACACAACCAACTGCATCAGAATGTACACTGCTGTCAAACCATCAGCTGTGCTTTCTACATTTAATTCTCTTTACCATATTTGGACATAAAGCAGTTAGTGATCATGCAACCTGTCATAATTATGCTTACAAATATACAGCTCTGTTTTACCTTTCTGTGTTTCTTGGTCATTCATCAGTTTATTTATTTATTTTTATTTATTTTACAGTTATCTAACACATGCAGTTTGTAAGCCATTCTATATCTTTGGCCTTAACACGTGAGAATATATTTACTGGGAGTAATACGATATGCAGTTGCCAACAAATGAATTCCAGGTTGGATGGGACCAACACACATATACTGTTCTTTTGGGGGAGGCATAGCTGATTACTGTTATGGCAGGAACAAATATACACTACTCTTTTTTGGGGGGGACAAACCTTAGTTACTGTTATGATGCAAACAAGTTTGAAACTGCATTGTGTATCATCACTTTCTAACTTATGTGTTTAATGATTTACCAGTACAACGTTATGTAGGGAACATCAGAATTCTTTAGAGGTATGACTTTGTTAATCTTTAATACCTGAGGAATACTAATTACTAATGGACAAATATAAGTAAACAAGTGTCTGGTGTCACATGTTAAGATACTTTCTTTACAAATCCACCACTATTTACTTGCTTATTGTACCAAGTTAGACAATACAAAGATATGCCATCATTTTATTAAAGAATACACTCTAGGTTCAGGACTTACCTTGCAAATGCAGCAGTTGACACACCTTTAGTTTGGGCAGTGGCGGCTGGTGACTTCAAATCACAGGGGGGCTGCAGGAGACGCTGAATGGGTGGGGTCAAAGGGAAGGGGTGTGGTCAACCATAAAGGGGAGGAGCTATGCACAAAACCACAAAAAACTAACTTTAATTAAATATGCTGCCTTGGGTGGCAAACCATCATTATGAAAGTCCAATCAAGAGAAAAATAAGTGTAGAAGAATAAAAATATTTCAATGCATTGGCTGCATGACAGCTTACTTAATATCTAGATGGAAACAAAAGGTTGTGAGGCATGAAAAAATAAATTACTTTTTAAATACATTACTGGAATGCCAGTCAAAATCAAGTATAAGAAAAACCAGAAGCACTCAACTCAAGCCACTTCTCCTTGCACTGCAGTTCTAATTATAATATATTCAGCTTTATTAAAGTACCAAGCAACATGCTGAAAGTAGAAATCTATGTGATGCCCCCACTTGTAAAAATGTTTCTTATCCAAAAAAGACCTGCTGCTTGACAAACTTGTTTCATGGGGAAAACATGATAAAAGTAAAAAATGAAAAGCAAACAAGAAACAAGCTCAAGATACATTACTTAAAGGATTACTGTACAGGTTATGGACCACACATGATTGGCATTCTGTTTAGTTTACGGGTAAAGTCTGTAGAGATGACTGGAAGTCTCCAACAAGTGTAATGAGCTTTTTAAAATAATGGAATCCTGTCCTTTAATACCCAAGGCTTATACATTATCTAGTCAAGTATTCTCTGCATGGCAACAACAGAAAGGCTTTCAATGTTGGCAATTCTTTAACAGTATGCTTATTAAAGCTTACTTGCATCTTACGATGTCAGACGAGCTTACCTTATGGTCATTAAAGCATTGCTACTTAAACACAGAGCAACAGGCACTTTGAGTAATAAGCATAAATCTGAGTAATAAGCATAAATCAACAGTACAAAAATATGACAGAAACCAGACCATTCTGCAAAATCAAGGACAGATGAAAAGCCACTGTAGTACTTATGCAGTGTGTCCTCCCCATCCAAGGTAGATACAACTACTCCTTGCCTTGCTTGGACACATCCAGAGTCACTACATGGGGAGTGGGTGCAACAAGCATGTCACAATTTGAAATCTCTCTGGCTGACTGTGATGGCCCTGACACATTTGTCATACCTCTCAACCTCAAGAGCAAGAAATCTGGACAAAGCCATACACAGAAGTGGGACAAAGGCACAACAATAAGGACAATTTTTAAATATTGCTCTAATAAACTTAGAAAGATAATAGAATAGGTCTTGCATTAGTATGAATTTTCTGAAGGGTATAAAATCTGAAACTCAAATGTCTGTCATTTTCTAACTTCAGTCTTTAGTGATTTGTCACTAATTTGCCAAAAAACACAATTTTATGAAAAATGGACCAAAAATGTGATGCAAAAATATAAAATAGACACACAATACAGCTGATACCTGTCAAAGAAGGGGCACTTTAATATTAGTACTGCTACGTTGAGCAACTGACAAAATAAAAGAATCTACATGCATTTCAAGTAATCTATAACTTTGATTATTACAGTTATTTCTTAATTGTAAACCCTCCATGTTTTCTTCCAAAATTGCTATTTTCTTGGAGGGATTATTAGGGGAAAGAGCAACATTTTGAGCCAAAAATTGGGGACAGTTGAGAGGTTGGCTATGCCTAATTCTATAAAGCAATTTATTTGCATGTACCTCTCAACCTGTTAATGCAGTAAATCTTAACAAGGCCAAATATATTGGTGGCACATATAAACAGTACTAAAAATTGCTCTTGTATAAATTGAGACAGTTGATAGAACGGCTCTTACTTTAACATGCATTTTTATGAAGGTTATGAAGTCTGAAACTTATTATTTAGTGACTTCTGGCAAATCATTTAGGAATTAAAACCACAAATTTTATGAACAACAAACCAAAAATAAGAAGCAAAAATCTATTCATTCTTTGAAAATCTGGACAGTTGGGAGGTATAGTTCAGCTGGGCCTGTCTGAGTTTGCTGCCCCTGACAAAATAATGGTTGAATGGAGCCTCTGCAGCCATTCCAATGAACCATTACTTGGCTATTTCACTCCATTTACCATAAACACTAATGTGCATACTGCTTTACTTCAATGATGAGTTGGACTTCATTTGAAAGTTTTATTTTGTATTTTACAGCACAAACATTAAGTCATCTGTTAAACAAAGCAATGCAGTCTCACAATGAAAACTTAGCATTAAAACTTCTCTGCCCTTGAAACTCACATTCATTGAAACAGCATTGAAACCCACATTCAAAGAAAATACATTTTGCCAGTGGCAGATAAAGATTAATTTTGGGCTGTTTTCGAATCATAGGCCCCTTGCATATGAAACATACATGTGCTCTTTGATACACCTTCCTCATTGTACTAAAATTATATTCCTTGTACAATACAGTACACTTGTTAGAGGCTGTTTTAAATTTGTTTTGAACATTTTTCCAGTAAGCAATGAAACGAAACATATGCACCCATAATGGCAAAACTGCCCAATTGAGAACATTTATCATAAAAAATGTCTACTCAGACTTCCACAGTCCACCATTATTAGTAAATATACACAATTCTACAGTCCACCATTATTAGTAAATATGCACAATTCCACAGTCCACCATTATTAGTAAATATGCACAATTCTACAGTCCACCATTATCAGTAAATATGCACAATTCTACAGTGCACCTTTATCAGTAAATATGCACAATTCTACAGTCCATATTCAGTGAATTCAGTTCTTGCCATAGCTGTCAACCTTAGCACAAAAACCTGGACGAAGCCAATAATGGGGGAATACAGTCCCAAAAATAGGGACACATTTAAAATATTCATCTTATAAACTTAGAAAATTGCTAGAAAAAAAGGTTGTGCTACTATGTATTCTGAAGAACATGAAGTTTGAAATTCAAATGCCGGTCAATTTTACTGCGGACAGAACAAAAACAATTTTCAGCAGAGACGCAGGAATTAATACTGCAGACACGTCTTTGTAAAATGGCAGGGCACCAGAGCAAATCCACACAAACACAGGGAGGAGATGCAGACTCCACACAGAAGCCACCCCAACCAAGAATCAAACCAGAAAACCTATAGCTGTGAGGCAACAATACTACTACTGCACCATCAAATCTGCAAGGAATTAAACATTCAGAAACCTGAAGTCTGAAATTCAAATGCCGGTCAATTTTACTGCGGACAGAACAAAACAATTTTCAGCAGAGGCAGGGATTAATACTGCAGACACGTCTTTGTAAAATGGCAGGGCACCAGAGCAAATCCACACAAACACAGGGAGGAGATGCAGACTCCACACAGAAGCCACCCCAACCAAGAATCAAACCAGAAAACCTATAGTTGTGAGGCAACAATACTACCACTGCACCATCAAATCTGCAAGGAATTAAACATTCAGAAACCTGAAGTCTGAAATTCAAATGCCGGTCAATTTTACTGCGGACAGAACAAAAACTATTTTCAGCAGTGACGCAGGGATTAATACTGCAGACACGTCTTTGTAAAATGGCAGGGCACCAGAGCAAATCCACACAAACACAGGGAGGAGATGCAGACTCCACACAGAAGCCACCCCAACCAAGAATCAAACCAGAAAACCTATAGCTGTGAGGCAACAATACTACCACTGCACCATCAAATCTGCAAGGAATTAAACATTCAGAAACCTGAAGTCTGAAATTCAAATGCCGGTCAATTTTACTGCGGACAGAACAAAAACAATTTTCAGCAGAGGCGAGGATTAATACTGCAGACACGTCTTTGTAAAATGGCAGGGCACCAGAGCAAATCCACACAAACACAGGGAGGAGATGCAGACTCCACACAGAAGCCACCCCAACCAAGAATCAAACCAGAAAACCTATAGCTGTGAGGCAACAATACTACCACTGCACCATCAAATCTGCAAGGAATTAAACATTCAGAAACCTGAAGTCTGAAATTCAAATGCCTGTCAATTTTATTTAACATTTGTTAATCAGGACAGTCTGACTTGGAACAAAAAAACAATTTTCAGCAGAGGCCCAGGAAGAAATAATGCAGACATGTCTTTGTAACATGGGAGGACACAAAAGCAAACCCACACAAACACAGGGAGAAGATACGGACCCCACAAAGAAGGAACCCCAGCCAAGAATCAAACCTGAGAACCTGCAGCTGTGAGGCAACAATGCTACTACTACACCATCAAATATCAAGCATTGCAACATTTACAAACCACAGATATTATGAGGAACAGATCAGATCAAATATGAGGCAAAAATCTGCAATTTTTTACAAATGGTGGTGGGTAGGGAACTCAAGTCTTTAACACCTGCATACAGGGTACAGGGTTCAAGCCTGAGGTATTCCCTACCACACCACCATGAGCACCTGGGGCATTTTCTCTCACACACACACACACACACACACACACACACACACACACACACACACACACACACACACACACACACACCTCCATCCAGTTAAAAGCACCAGCTAACACACACACCTCTCTCCATCCAGTTAAAAGCACCAGCTAACACACACCTCTCTCCATCCAGTTAAAAGCACCAGCTAACACACACACCTCTCTCCATCCAGTTAAAAGCACCAGCTAACACACACCTCTCTCCATCCAGTTAAAAGCACCAGCTAACACACACCTCTCTATCCAGTTAAAAGCTAACACACAACTCTATCCAGTTAAAAGCACATAAAGTAAAATGCACCATACACTTATCTGTCTGTTCTCCATACCATATCCTGCCCGCGCAATACTCACAAAGACCCGCGAGATCCCAGCAAAGCTCCTTCCCGACGAGATCCCAAGCTCCCTCCCGAGACTGTTCTGACTGCTGCTGTTGCAGTCCGGACGCGATATATCCTTCCAACGTGTCTGTGCACTTTAAAAGTGCACAGACGTCTCCTTGTGTCCCTCTATGGGTCCTGCCGGACTGCCGTGAGCATGCGCATAGACCGACGGTAGTCGGGACTACTGTGCATGCGCGAAGTCCGCGAAATTTAAAAAAAATAATTTTTTTTGTTTTCATTTTTAATTTTTAGTTTGAGGGGGCTGCAGTCCGGCAGCCCGATGCCACGAGCCGCCCCTGAGTTTGGGGCTGACTGTGCCTGAAGCAAGCAGTACACAGCCAATACATGGGAAGTTAAGTGTTGTGTGAGTTGCGTGGCATCAATTTTACTATATGTATGTGAGTAGGAGAAATGTATTAGGAAGCAAGGGCATACTGAACACACCCACTTCTGCCTACAGGAATAGCAGCTGGGGGTTCCTTTTCTGAGTCCTCCGAGTGGAGCTCTGAGTGAAAGAATGATTTGCACCTGTGTATGGTTGAAAGCCAGTACAAATGTGGTATCTTTGAGAAGTAAATACCTCTGGGATCTGGCTGACTCTTTATTTTGTAATTTTATATGTATTATTAGTACATATTTTTTGTTGTCTGCCCATCCAAGTTTCACAGTTTGTGGCTAGTAATGGGATTTAGGACATTCTACAAAGAAATGTCTTTCTGATTGTGTTTATGAATTTGAATGTACCATAGATATCTGTTAAATTATGCTCTAGCTACCTGGTTTTACTTTTTCATTTGCAGCATTTAGTTACAGCTTTATACTGCTGTGTAGTGTAGCCAGTTTCTTTTAAGCATTTTCCTATGTAGATTTGTTTCAGCCAGGCTGTACAATTACCTTGATTAAGTTAGTTATTCATTATTCAGTTTCATATTTTGTGAGGTGGTTTGGGAAAAAGCAACACTGCAATAAAACTGAACTTGATACAACCCCTTCCCTAACTACTCTACTTTATTATCAGCTGCCAGCAACACCACACCATCACATTCTTTTCTAGTGATCTCCCTGTCTCATTTCAACAGAGGATCCACTTGTAAACTATAGTGCTTATTCTCGCATTTTCAAATAGTAGCTGACCATGGAAGTAAATGGATAATTGTCACATGTCTTACTCCTTCTCTTTCAGTACTTACAAGCATAATAGAGTTTACTTTCTTTTCTTGTGTTATAGTACGTATCTTGTTCATTAAACTGTACACCAAGAAGGGCGTTGTACAAGAAAACCATTTTAAATATGCCTAATCCCTCTTTTTTTCTCCCAAATTTTTTATTTTGAGTTTTCCAAAGAAAGACCAAACAGCATCAGCCGTGTATTAATACACTGGGCATAGAATTAAATGTGAAGTTGTTAAATCTCACCATTTATTCTCACTGATGGGTTCGGAGACGATCCTCGGCTCCGACACGGCCGATAGCAAAGCTCAAGGTTTGCCAGTAGCTCGAGATCAAGCCCCTTATCCCACAATGAACTGCTGGAATTACCTCAGATCTAGTTTGCCGCTGCAAGAGAGATCTCGGTGATCCAGTCAGCTCGGACCATATTTTGCTAAATCGCAAGTTTAAAAATTTCTTTCTCCCTTGTTTTGATGTATTATTCTCTATTTAGTGTGTGTGGGTGTGTGTGTGTGTGTGTGTGTGTGTGTGTGTTTTTCTCATTAAAATACTATAGTTATAAGTAGGTTAGATTGTAGTAGAGAGTGCCCTGTGTTGGCTTAGTTTCTTTAAGTGCTGGGCCTTTTGTTAGCCCTATTTAGATTTAACAAATTTCTTCTTGTTACTAGTATTTTTTTTTAGTGTGGGCCTAGTTAGCTCTGTATTTAACCTCTACAGGTGAATTTTGTGGTGTGCCTGTTTCAAACTTTGAACATGTCGGATGAGAGGGAAAAGTCTCATCCCAAATCTGGGTTTAAGCAATGTCCATATTGTGGACAGAAAATGTTCGTCACTCACGGGCATGTCCAGTGTGTTTACTGTCTGGGGGCTAAACACCTCCAAGACTCTTGCAGTATTTGACACACTTTTTCCTCTAGGGTACTCTTAGAAAGAAGGAGAAAACTTATTGATAGGGCTTGCTCTAGCATACTTTCTCTGAGGCGTTGGATAGCCAGGAAGGTGCTAGCACTTCTTCAAAATCATCTAAATCTTCAGGAGATTCTAAAGTTACTAAGAAGGCAAAAAAGATTAGAGGGTATAGGGTCATCGGTTCCACAGTCCTCGGAACTGAGTGTCCCTTTGGTTTGGAGCCAGCTCCCAGGCTTGGAGCCGGTCTCTGAGGTTCCCTCATCTCCTGTGCTCCAGTCAGCACCTTCGGTGCATTCCTTGAAGTCTTCGGTCAGCCTCTCAGATATGGATTTGGATCGGCTAGTGCAGAAGCTTCTACGGGCACCAGGACTGGCTAAATTGTTGTTGGCCCCGACCATTTCATTGGAGCCGAAGACCATTGAACCGGACTTGACTACTCCTCCTCCGAGCCGTACTGGACTCTTGGAGCCGAAGGAGCCCGAACCGATAGTTGTCGAACCTATGGAACAGAGACCCGCACCGGTGTTATCGGTTCCATCTACTCGGACACCCTCGGCATTGACTGAGGATGCTAGGAGCCGACACTCTCCTGTCAGGTCCGAGGAGGATAGTTGGACTGATTTGTCGGTGCCAACTCTTCCTCTTGGGGCTTCGTCTCAGATGAGCTCGGCTTCTGCCTCAGGCTCGGAGCCCCTGGTTTCGGTGTGGGAGGATCGAGCGATCCCTCCGGATCTGTCTACCCCTTCTTGTCGGAGCCATGGTGCTTTAGATGCCTTGAGGAGAGTCCTGTCTCCTAAGACATCGTCGGCATCAGTTCGGTCTTCCTTCTCCCCTCAAGCACCTGTGTCCGCTTCTACGTCTACTGGTCCCCCTAAGCGTAGAGACCCTGAGCCTCAAGTAGCCCCACAAGGCGCCCCCTGTTCTTCCGAGACCTCCCCAGATCTCCCCACTGAGGAGGTATCCAGGAAGAGACTGTGCAAGAGGAGGCACTTGGACTCCCCACAGGAGTCTTTGACATCCGGCATTGACTTGGATGAGTCAGAAGGTTCCCCTCGATCCCCTTTGGAGGATATCTCCTTTGCAGAGATTGTTAGAGATCCTGAGTCAGAGGGGCAATTGGCAGTCCAAAACCCCTACTGAGGATGAGTCAGTGCTCTTGAAGGCTTTTGGGTCTCAACCTTCCACTTCTTAGGTGTCTCCACCTTACGATGAGCTCATGGAGCTGATCTCTCATAAGGCGTGGGAGTCACCGGAGGCCATGGAACCTGTCCCTCGGAAGCCGAATAAGTTCATCTCTGCCCCAGTGGACAAAGCCTTTTTGACCAAAGGAGTGCCGTTGATGCCATGGTGGTAGCTGCAACCACCAAAAAGGAAGTGTCTGAAACATCCTCATCTATCCATCTTCCTAACAGAGATTCTAGGATCATGGCTAGATATGGGAAATGCATGTTTAGTTCAGCGACTTTTTCTCTGCGATTGAAGAACTATTTAATCCATTTCACGAGACTACAAAGAGATGATCTGAAAGAGCTAGGAGATACTCTCCAGGGAACGGTAGCTGCAGGGGTTGCCGATAAAGTAAATACACAGCTCGCTACCCTAAACTCAGTTGTGAACTCGTCCATGCATCTCATATCTTATGCAGCTGATGGTTCGAGTAGAGCCGCTAGTTCAGGCATTGCTCTGCGGAGACAAGCCTGGATGCGTCTCTGTTCCTTTGCGGAGCCCTTTAAGTCTTCCTTTATCAACACCCCATTTGATGGCTCATCACTGTTTGGGCCTAAAGTAAAGGAAACTTTAACCAGGTGTGAGCAGGAAGGCAAGACCCTATTTGCCGTTGGAGTCCGTTTTTCTACCCCTACTCTGCCCTATCCCAAGGGCCCTAAGGGTGGAAAAATGTGGTTCCGAAAAGCACAGGGAGCCTTTCAGGACACACGTGGAGAAACCCCTTCTACAGGCAGAGGAGGGGGTTGTAACAGAAGATGCCACCTCCACGGCAGAAAGGGTCCACAGCAACAGGATGACAGAGGCCAGTTCTCTGGTCAGCCCTACCAGCGCTCCTGAAAGAAGGCTTGGCTGTCTGGCTCTGGAGGCAGTCGGGGGTCGCTTATCTTTGTACCTAGAAGCCTGGCTAAACATAACGTCAGATACATGGGTACAAAGCATCATTTCCAGAGGATTTTTCTTACCGTTCTCTTCACCTCCCACTCCTGTAAACAGAATCCCAGATGTTCCACCCAGTCTCAGGGAACAAGCAATCGTAGATGTCCAAAAATTGCTAGAAAAAAAGAGTCATCCAACCAGTCCCAGCAGACCAAGTTGGATTCGGAACTTTCTCAAGATTATTTTTGGTACCAAAGAAAACAGGGGACTGGAGACCTACCTTTGACCTCAGCAGACTCAACTAATTCATAAAGAAAGAGAAGCTCTGAATGGTCACGTTTCAGTCCATTCTTCCCTTCCTAGGGAAAGGTGATTGGATGTGCTCTATAGATCTCAAGGATGCGTACTATCACATAAAGATGAACAGACGCTCCAGGGATCAGCTGCATTTCCGGCTGGGAGCCAATCATTACCAGTTTCGAGCCCTGCCCTTTGGTATCACTACAGCACCCAGAGTGTTCACCAAATGCATGGCAGTGGTCACGGCTCACCTGAGGCGCCTAGGATTCCAGGTGTTTCCATACCTAAACGATTGGCTCCTCACCGCTACCACCAGGCATCAATTGACTCAGGCAACACAATATACTCTGACACTCTGCCATCAATTAGGCATTACAATCAACTTCGAAAAGTCTGCCTTATCGCCATCGCAGCATACCATTTTTATAGGAGCAGAGTTAGATACCTCAATCACCACTCTACGTCTTCCAATCGAAAGAGTCTCACTTCTTCGCCAACTCATCTCACTGGTGTCAAAGAACAAAGCTATAGCAGCAGAAGTCTTGAAGGTGCTAGGTTCGATGGCGGCAGCAATCCTGGCTGTACCACTCGCAAGTATGCATATGCGAATCCTTCAATGGCTCCTTTTCGCTCAGTGGTCTTACCACATGATTCTCATCACAGATTCTTGCAAGAGAGACCTTCGGTGGTGGTTAACGTCTCTTCATGTCACAATCGGAAGACCTTTTGGTCCCCCCCCCCCCCCAGTAGCCACTGTGACCACGGATGCTTCCCTGATAGGGTGGGTGGGGCATTTTCAGGGAAAGACTGCCCAAGGCACATGGACGGATCAGGAGTCACATCTGCATATCAGTGTTCTGGAGTTGAGAGCAGTACTTCTGGCATTGCAGTACTTTCAGGACTCTCTTCCTCTAGGGACAATTGCAATTCAGACGGACAACATGTCACTGGTCTGGTACTTAAACAGACAAGGCAGAACCAAGTCTTATCCCCCTTTGTCGAGAAGCCCTCAGGGTATGGCAATGGGCTGTGTCTTCCCACCATTTTCTGATAGCAACGCACATCCCGGGGAAATCCAACGTGATAGCGGACAAGCTGAGTAGGACAATACTGTTGTCTCACTAGTGGTGTCTCAACCAACGAGTTGCAGATTTGATTTTCTGCAAATGGGGCCAGGCTTGCTGTGACCTCTTTGCCAGTCGCATCAATACCAAATTCAGAAGCTACTTTGCCCTAATACCACCTCCAGGAAATTCCCTTGTACACGATTGGCTTCCGGGTCTCCTATATGCATTCCCACCTATTCTATTGATACCCAAGGTTTTACAGAAAGCAAAATCACTGGAAAGGACAGTTATCCTCATAGCCCCCTACTGGCCTCGACAGATGTGGTTCCCCTTCCTTCACCATCATCTGCTGGAGGATCCATGGATCCTGGACCCAGTTCTGGACCTTCTAACACACCCGTCAGGGGACCTCCATGCTTCACTGCAGTCCCTTTTCTTAAAGGTGCTTTTCACAAGAGACCTCCTGTCAAAATCCCTTATTCTCCCTGGTATTTGAATTTTCTGCTGTCTCAAATAATCCCCCCCCCCCCCCTTCGAACCAGCATCTTCTTGTGATCTCAAATATTTGTCCTGGAAAGACTATATGTCTAATAGCCATTAACTCTGCCCGCAGAGTGTCAGAACTTCAAGCATTATCTATCAGACCTCCTTACATGATTTTCCATGCTGATAGAGTATCTCTCAGAACAAACCCCTCCTTTTTGCCTAAAGTCTGTTCTGAATCCAATATCAAGCAAGTCATTGAGTTGCCAGTCTTTTTTCCCAACCACTCTAACAAATTGGAATATATGCTGCACAAACTTGACGTACACAGACAGCTCAGATTTTATCTTGATAAAACTAAGGATATTAGAAAATCAGATCAACTTTTCATATCCTTTTCGGAGGCCAGAAAAGGTAATCCAGTGGCTAAAACAAACCTATCTAAATGGTTATCAGATTGCATATCCTTTGTTTATGCGAATGCAAACTTGCCATTGACACACAAACCTAAGACTCATTCTACCAGAGCCATTTCTACGTCTTCTGCCTTTCAAGCTAAATTGCCCCTTGACAATATTTGTGCTGCAGCCACTTGGTCTAAGCCTCATACCTTTATCACGCATTACAAAGTAGATAAGGCTTCCAGGGACAGGTCTTCCTTTGGTTCCGCTGTACTGAAAAACGTATTTCCATGAGCCACTCAAGATTGAGGGTGTTAGGGACGCTACCCATCAGTGAGAATAAATGGCAAGATTTAACAACTTCACATAAAGAAGTTATATACTCACCATAACATTCCATGTGAGATGTTCTTCATCTCACATTGCTGCAGTCCTTACACTTGGGTATAGCGCTGTCCTCGGTCGGCCCGAATACCAAAGTATATGGCTGACGCCGGTCATGGCGCATTAAACTGACGCCAGGACGTCAGGGAATAAATGCGCATGACCGACGTCATATCCTCAGTCTTTTTTGCCGCGTGGTCCGATGCAGAAGCAAATTTGCGAGTGCAGGTTGGCGTCCTGAGATTTTCCGAAACCGGAGTTTCAGACCGAATCCAAGTTGGCTAAGTACCCAGTTGGGGAATATTTTGGTTTTCTTGCCTCAGTATTTTACGGATGTCAGAAAAAGTAAATAACTGTATTTCTTGGGAAACAGATACCACATAGGGACTACCACAGCTTGTGTATACCGTGTTTAGGGCCTGAGCACGGCGTTGTTGGGTGTTCCTCTTGCGCTAGATTTAACAAACGTACCATAAAGAGGAGATTAGACTGCGCTAGGTTAGTCTTGAAGCGGTGCAATTACAAAATGCCGTCGGATGCTCCGGCCGCTACTCGAAGAAGCGCAAGGACAAAGCACCTAGGCCTAGGTTAGAGGCACCAGCCGACCCGGACGTCGGTTCTTTAGAGGGCGGTTGTGCCAGAGGCCCAAACAGAAGTTTCCCTAGAGTCCCAGGGGAGACTTTGTTGTTACGATGTGTCTTCACAGGAGGTAGGCCAGGCTGAAGGGGCTTCTCAGGTAGCTGTTCTCCCCTCTCTGCCTAAGGTGGTTAGGCCTTCCCCTACTGTTACAAAGGCTTCTTCCAAGAGTAGGCCAGGTTCAGCTGTAGCAGGTGCTCCTCCTAGTACTTCAGGCCCTGTGCCCAAGAGACATATGCTTAAGATGGCTGAAGATTTAATTTCTCTGATTAGGGGTTCTATGCCCCCTCCTGACAAAAGGCCTAGGGTGGATCCTGAATTTGGGAATTTTGAACAGGATTCTGATATTTCTGAGTCTTGGCTGAGGATTTACAGGAGTTTTCTCATTATTCTGATTCTGATGTGGATGACCCCACCGCTTCTGCTTCTCCTCCTGAGGATTTCTCATTCTCAGAGACTCTCCATGCCATGAGGGAACATTTTAAATGGGAAGGTCAGGATTTCTCTGATTCCAGGAAAAGACTAAGGGAATTTTTGTTTTACCTCAGCATAGGCCTTTAGCTATACCCCTGTTCTTTCTGTGGTGGAAGATGTTTTGCAGAGGCTTCCCTTAACCCTGATTCTTTACCTCCCGCTCCTGTTAAACCGGACAGATACTATAGGGTGCCTGAAGCTCACAAGTATCTTTTTAAAAGCCCTAGGGCAGATCCAGAGACAGTTACTCAGGGGCCTAAAGGGGTTAAGGCTTCTGTGGCTAAAAATCCAGTTCCTCAGGACAAAGAGGCAAGAGCTTTAGACAGATGGGGTAAGAAAGTGTATACTTCCTCAACTTTAGCCATGTGGGCTTTAAATTGTCAATTCCACATGCTGAGATATCAAATCTATCTCCTTTCACAGTTAAAGTCTAAGGTAGATGCTCTGGCAGAAGGTATTGAATGTAAGGAGTTACAAGATCTGGTACATGTGTCTGAACAGGTGGGTAAGCATTCCTTACAATGTGGTTTTGATGCTGTACAGGCCTCTTCCAGGGTGGCTGCCACTGGTACTGTCCTTCGAGGCACGCCTGGTTACGGGATCAGAATTTAGCTGAACATGTTAAGTCAAGGATCTTGGATGGCCCTTTACAATCTGATGTGTTGTTTGGTTCGCCTGTTGAAGCAGTTTTAAAGAAAATGGAGGACAAAGCTAAATCTATGCACACTGTTAAAGATTTTTACAGGTTCAACCACCAAAGTTTAGCAGAAACTGGCCAAGCAAAGCGTGGACATACCCTTCTTATGATTCCCAGTCTAGGGGTAGGTCTAGGCGTGCTAGGGGCAGAGCTCAGGGTTCCTTTAGATCCAGGACAGGGAGCTCACCTGCACAGTCTTCAGGGGAGGGCAGGGGTCAGCCCTTTCGTAGACAGACCCAATGACCTACCTTTTCAACTGCCAGAACCTTCACGTCTCGCAGCACCTTTAGGAGGAAGACTGACACTTTTCAAAGAGAACTGGAGTTTAATTACCCAAGACAGATGGGTATTGGATATCATTCACCACGGTTACAGATTTTATTTCCATACCTTACCACCGTTCAAGGGCATGCCAGATATTCCCCCCCAACACAAATTGGAAGCTCACAGACAAATATCCATATTGACACAGATAGGGGCCATACAACCGGTGCCTATGGGAGAAAGGGGCCTAGGATTTTACTCGCCTATTCCTAGTACCAAAAAAGGGGAACACGTGGAGACCAATTCTGGATTTGTCTATCCTCAACACCTTTCTGGACATCCCCAAGTTCAAGATGCTGACATTGCAACAGCTTTTACCCTCCTGGGCAAGGATCACTGGATGGTAACTTTGGATCTCAAGAGGCTTACCTTCATGTCCCTATCACTCTAGGCTGCAGGAAGTATCTGCGTTTTCGAGCTGGAGATTCACACTATCAATTCTCTGCATTGCCCTTTGGCTTATCCACTGCACCCAGAGTATTCACAAAGGTCCTGGCTCCAGTGATAGCTTTTTCAGGCGGAAAGGAATACAGATTTACCCTTATTTGGACGATTGCCTGATTCTGGCTCAGGGCAGGGCGAACTTCTACAGCATTTAAAGTATGTGATAACAGTGCTAAGATGCCTAGGGTATTCTGTGACCGAAACAAAGTCCAGTCTAGTACCCTCTCAGGACATGTGCTTTCTGGGTGTGAGACTGAATACAGCAGCCCAGATGGCCTTCTTGACCCCGGACAAACAAAAGAATCTTTCCCTTTACTTCCAACAACTATCACATCAGTCCGGGCTGACTGCAAGGACAGTCCTTCAAGCCTTAGGGTTCATGGCATCTTGTATTCTGGTGCTTCCCAATGCCAAACTGCATATGAGGAAGCTACAATGGTATCTCAAGAATCTATGGACACAGCACTGCCACGATCTGGACACTGTCATTCCAATAATACCTTGCATCCAAAAGGAATTCTTGTGGTGGGCTCAGCAATGTCACCTAAACAAGGGACTTTCTGTGACCCGGCCGGAGGCAAGTCAAATTCTAACAACAGGTGCCTCAGACAAAGCTTGGGGGGCTCATCTCAATGGAAAATGGATACAGGACAAGTGGCCTGCCAGACTACAACATCTACATATCAACCTAAAGGAGATGTTAGCAGTCCAGTTTGCATTAACAGCTTTCAAGGAATTACTTCTTCCAGGACAAGTGTTGATTCTAACAGACAACACAACCGTCATGTGGTACATCAACAAGCAAGGGGGTACACATTCTTACCCTCTATGCAGACAAGCAATGATTCTATGGGAAACTGCTCTCAGTCTACAACTGGATCTTCAGGCAAGGTTTCTGCCGGGGGTGCAGAACTCCTTAGCAGATGTGTTAAGCAGGCAAATCATGGATCCCCACGAGTGGAAACTGGATCCTCGGGTATTTCAGCAAGTAACAGTGTCATGGGGAACACCAGACATAGATCTGTTCGCTTCTCCTCTAAACCACCAGCTGCCAAAGTTTTGCACAAAAAGGATACACCAGGCAGCTTGGAAGACGGATGCTCTTTCTTTCAGTTGGAAAAATCTTCATGTATACGCCTTTCCACCACTCCCTCTACTTCTAAAGGTTCTGCTAAAGGTAAGCCAGGACAAACCAAGAATGATCCTGATAGCTCCAGATTGGCCCCGACAGCATTGGTACCCACTACTGAGAAATCTAATAAGGAAACCACCGTGGCCCCTGCCTTTGATTCCTCAACTGTTATCTCAAAAGGACGGTCATTTACTCAATGTCAAGCTTCACTCTCTTCATCTCACAGCATGGCATATCCTGTTTTAGCTCATAGCAGGGCTCAACTTCCTCAACAAGTTTTGAATGTGATTATGGAAGCTAGGAGACCTAGTACAAGGAAAGTGTATGCGGACAAGTGGAAGAGATTTTTGCTTTGGAGTGCAGCAAAGGGTGTGGATGTTTCTGAGCCTGAATTAAGTGTGGCTCTTCTATATCTTACTGAGTTATTGGACAAGGGTTTGTCCTTCTCTTCCATTAAAATTCATGCTGCAGCAATTTCAGCTCACTATGACTGTGATCCACCTTTGTTTTCTCATTCGTTGTTCAAGCAATTTCTCAGAGGGCAAAGAACATAAGACCTCCACGAAGAGCTCCTACTCCAGCTTGGGACCTCAATTATGTGTTGGAAAAGCTCACTCTGCCACCTTTTGAGCCTGCAGCTACGGCTGAGTTAAAATATTTGTCATGGAAGACTGCTTTTTTGTTGGCCATTACCTCTGCAAGAAGGGTTTCTGAGTTGCAGGCCCTTATGGCTGTTGAGCCTTTCTTGATCTTCCATAAGGATAGGGTATCTTTACGCACTAACCCTTCCTTTATGCCTAAGGTGGTCTCAAGTGTGTCCTTAAACCAGTCTATTCATTTACCTACCTTTTATGCAGACCCCCAAAACAGGGGAAAAGATCTTGCATACTTTGGGCGTGCACAGACAGTTACGCTACTACTTAGATAGGACTAAGGGTTTCAGGCAGTCGCAACAGTTGTTTGTTTCTTTTGCTTTAGGTACTCAGGGCAAGCCTGTGTCAAAGCAAACTCTTTCTAAATGGATTGGGTTTTGCATTTCTTTTGTTATTCTCAGCATGGCAAGCAGATCCCAACAGGGATCAGACCTCATTCCACTAGGGCTACTGCCACCTCTACAGCCTTTCTAAGGGAGTGTCAACTAAGGACATTTTGGAGGCAGCTACTTGGAGTTCAGTACATACTTTCTCTAAGCACTACCACCTTCTCCTCTACTCTAAATCTAGGGCTGGGTTTGCCACTGCTATTCTACAGGGCATTTTGACAGCTCCTGCTTCTATTTGATTTGCCATCCTCCCTTACCTCTGCTTTGGGAATCTACCCAAGTGTAAGGACTGCAGCAGTGTGAGATGAAGAACATAGTACAGTTTTGTACCTACCATAAATGTAGATGTTCGAAGATCCACATTGCTGCAGTCCAATTTACCCTCCCTCCGTCCCCTCTGTGTTTAGGGGTGGTTGTGTGGTTAGCTTAGTACTTTATTAGATAATTGTTAGAAGTTGTACATAGTTTGGGTGTGGGGGTGTTTAGTGTTTGGTAATTTTTTGATTTTACCCTGTTTAGGGTCTTCTGACATCTGGGGCAAGAAAAGACTGAGGATATGACGTCGGTCATGCGCATTTATTCCCTGACGTCCTGGCGTCAGTTTAATGCGCCATGACCGGCGTCAGCCATATACTTTGGTATTCGGGCCGACCGAGGACAGCGCTATACCCAAGTGTAAGGACTGCAGCAATGTGGATCTTCGAACATCTACATTTATGGTAGGTACAAAACTGTACTTTGTTTATCTCGCCTTTATTCTCACGTCCCTCCCTCCTTCCCCCTCCTGGCTGACAGTTGACTTAGAGGCTAGTACCATTCTGGTTATTCAATACTTCTTCCCCCTTGGGAAGTGCTTCCTTGTAGAAAAAGAAAAAAAAAAGGTATATATACTCGCAGCAAACAAGATCTGAGGTAATTCCAGCAGTGCATTGTGGGATAAGGGGCTTGGTCTCGAGCTACTGGCAAACCTTGAGCTTTGCTGTCGGCCGTGTCAGAGCCGAGGATCGGCTCCGAACGCATCAGTGAGAATAAAGGCGAGATAAACAACTCACATGGAACGTTATGGTGAGTACATAACTTCTTTTTACACATCAACATGAAACATCAATATTTACAACTATACAAAGGTGCCATCAATTATTTTGTTGCATCCATTTATTGAGCTTACCCTGTTATGGAGAAATCCTGTCATTACCTATCTATATAAATGCTGAAGGTATAACTCTGCGCATAAATGCCTGTGTCTTTATGATAATGTGGGTGGATTAAGGTAGCAGAATGTTAAATATCTGTTCCCATATTTTTAGTTTCTTAACACTGTTATTTTTTTGTATCGATTACCCATTTATGAGCTAGCATGTGTTTAATTGCCATCTTTTTGAATTCAATCCAATTGATGTTCATTCTGTCCCCCCATTTAGATGCTATGTATAGTTTCTTTAATAATAGGAATAATGTCATATGTATGGTGGCTTGATTATGGGATATTCCTGGGGGGGGGGGGTGTGAAGTAGTGTATATTTCCATCTAAGAGTTGCTTTTTCATAGCCTTGTTTTTGCAGTTGGATTTTTAATGAGTTCCATAATTTAAATACACATTTGCGGCTCCAAAACATATGAATTGGATCGGCTTCCTTTGACCTACAATATGGACAGTTTGGTGAATTAGAAGAATTAAATTTGTGTAATACTGAGGGGGTAAGATAGGCATTGTTGTTGATCATGAGTTGTGTGTAAGTTCACTTTTTCAAAGGCAATGCTTTATGTGTTAATGTTAAAGCTTGGTTTAATTGTTTAGTTATTGATGAGTTACTTTAAAGCCAGTAGTTAGAAATAAGTATATTGTGTTGGAATTTGATCTCTGCTATTAATTTGTACGTGTTGGATATCATTTTCCCCAATAGCATTGTGTTCCGTAGAGTTTCACAACTGGTTTTATTCACCTTGTTTTATTTGGTGTTTTGAATGTGTTTGGAACATACTTCTCTAATTTGTCTCAAGATAATTGTGTACTATTTTGGTAAATTAAGTTTAGATCTCAAGTTTGTAATTGTATAGTTGTGGTAAGGGTAGAGATCTCAAATTCTCAAGTCCTTTAATAAAGGGTAGTTGTTGAGATTTACCATCGAGTTGTTAATTTTTAAGTTTGGGTTATTATGGATTGGTTGAAATATGTCCATTGCTGACCCAAGATCTAGGGAAGTGAACAACTTTTGAAGTATAGTAATGAAGTGTTTTAGAGGGTCCGTGATCTTATAAGGTGTTATATCTTTTGTGGTTAGAAAAGGAAGAGCTCTAGGATTAATTTCTAGAGATTTGATATAGCTGTGATATATTTTCAGCTAGATAGGAGACCATTTGTTGGTTAGAGGCAAATTCTGCTTGGCCAGGAACGTGTGCATTTGCTTGAAGAATTTATTATGTATTACCACTTGTGTGGTTATAAATGTTTAAATAACTCTGGGGAGAATATTCATTTTGATTATCGAGACCTTGGATAGGAATAGTATTTTGAGATTGTTCCATCTGTTGCAGTCTGGCATTATCATATTCCATTTATTCAGCATATTATTCTGATAAAAATCTTTTTTGTTTTGGAAAAATGTAATCCCGAGATATTTGGTTGTCTTTTATTTTAATTGTGCCTAAAAGTGGGAATAATGATAATAGTTTGGGAGGATTTAAGGGAAAATATTGTTTGTTTTTAAATTAAGTTTATAATTAGATATACTTGAGAAATAGTCGATTGCTTTTAGTAATTTGGGTATATCAGTGCTGGGGGTGGTGAATAAATGTTTAAATTATCTGCAAAAACTGTGTAAAACATTTTAGAGTTGAAGGTAGATGGAGGGTTATGATATGTTTTCTGTTTAATGTACAGAAACAGTGGTTTGAAGTATAGATTGAATAAGAAGGGGGTTAAAGGGCATCCATGTCTTGTTTCGTTGTTAATCTTTATTCTGTTTGATAAAGTTCTGCTAATATATAGGTTAGTATAAGGGGTTTTCATACAGTATTTTAATTATTTGTATAAGTTTGCTAGGGAACCCAAAATAAGGTAAGAGTTGAAGTATGAAAGTGATATTCACTCTATCAAACATCATTGTGTATATGGGAGTTTTCTTAATGTTTGCAAAGGTTATCATGGCTTCAGGAGTTAAGGTGCTATCACAGGTCTGTTTAGATGGAGTAAAACCTGATTGTTCAGGAGAAATAATGTTTGTTGTAATGTTCTTTAGTCTATTTGCTAGAATTGAAGTAAGAATCTTAGCATCTATATTTAATAATGATATTGGTCTGTAGCTACTAAGGTCATCTGATTGTTATTTCAAAATAAAAATGTTTTTTTGAGGCATTAAAGTGTACATCATTTATTTTGTTGTTTATTATGTAGTTTAGTACTTGTTATATTTCAGCAACTAGTGGTGTGAAGCACTTACTGCGGTGGTGGTGCTGTGGTAGCGTTGTCGCCTCACAGTAAGACGCTGTCCGGTTCAATTCTCAGCTAGAGCGCCTTCTGCATGGAGACATGCCTTCGTTGAAGGTTGTGCGTCAGGGCTGGTAACTCGGCACGTAAAAATCAACTACCAATCATTAGCGGACCAGAGTTCCGCTGTGGCGACCCCTAACCGGGAAAAAGCCGAAAGACTTGCTTACTAGTGGTGTGAAGCACTTGTAAAATTCTGGTGTGAGGCCATCTGGCCCTGGAGCTTTATTTGTGTTTAGATTTTTAATTGTCGATGATTTATTTTATTGATATTGGGTCTGTTAGATTATTTTGTTGGCTAGTATCTAGTTGCGGGAAGACTATATCTTGAAGGAAAGCTTTCCTGTCCATTTCTGAAGATGATAAAGATTGTTCTCCGTGAGTATAGAGTTGTTCAAAAAGGTTTATTATAGACTGGTTATTTAAATATGATTTGTTCTGACGGTAAATTTTTGTTATAATGGGTGTGGATTTGTGTAGAGTAGTTAGTCTCGCTAAAGCCCTGGATGGCATTTGAATGGTCTCCGTATATTTGGCCAAGTTTCTCATTTCATTAAATGATAAGTTTCTTATCTCTTTTAGGTAATGTTCTTTTTGTGTTTTTCTTGGGAGGTCTTCAGTGTTATTGTTAGGGCCTGACATTAGTTCCAATTCTAATTGCTTTATTTTTTTTCTTTTAATACAAATTCTTCCTTGGAGAATAATTTTTTATAGTGCATTGCTTTGTTAATCAAAACACCTCTAATTTGAGCCTTTGTTGAAGCCCATTCAATATCTAGTGGTAGTTGTGAATTAAATAGATTTAAAGTTAAGGAGTTTAGTAGTATAGTAATGCCTTCTACCACATCTTGCTTAGTTAAGAGTTTGGAATTCAGTGTCCAACTGTAGCCTCTGTTACCTTGTTGTTGTTGTTTATTGTCCCATTCAATGAAAAGTGTGATTTTTGAGTGGCTGGAAAAAAATCTGGTATGTGTATGGGTTGTGACTTTCATAAGGAATGTTTTAAAGATTAGAAGTAAATCCTTGACCACACATTTTGTGACATTCTGAATAGAAGGTGAAGTTTTCTGTTTTACTGTCTCTCCCAGAATACTTAAAGGGATCAAATAGTTTGAAGTCTTGTTTCAGTCCCCTAATTGTTAGCGTGGCCTGTTTGTTATATACTTTATGTGGGTTAGATGTATCTTTATCTGGATTTTGATAAGAATTCCAGTCACCCCAATAGTTATAAAGTTATCTTTAAATTCTGTTAATAAAGCGTATAGTGACATGATAAAGTGCTGTTGGTTGTTGCATGGAGCATAGATGTTTAGCACTTAATATTGGTTTTGGAATGGTGGGGTTGGTGTTGACTATATAACATTATCTACCCTCTATGTCAGTATCAGTTTTAATTATGTTGCCTTGGAAATCTTGCTTGATTATTATTGCAACTCCTGCACTATTTGTTTTCCCCTCTGAAGCTGTGATTTGTCGTATCCATTTTTTTATTTTCTGTGTTTGTCCATTGTTCATTTGTAAGATGAGATTCTTGAATTAATATTATTTTTACTTTGGTTTTAAATATAAGATGCAAGAATAGATTTCTTTTGTTTTTTAATTATAGGCCTTTAACATTTTATGATTTTAGTTCCCACATTTATGTTGGTAGTGTCCTTGATGTCATAAAACATTTATGGATAGTGTGTGTATGGTTATTCAGGTAAGTTCATTTTTCATGTGTTTGATTATGGCACTTGCCTATTTCCGTCCCAACCCAATGCCTAATCATTACTTCTCTGGACCAAGAATAGTGAGGGGAAAGAAAGATGTTTTTAGTGTACGAATAATATTTTCCACTTGTATGTGTAAGGGAGTATTTTTTATCCATTGTAATTTCCGAATGTTTCCCATTATAGTCAATAATAACAGTGTAGAGAAAGCCTAACATATCAGTTCTAAAAACAGCAGTTCTTAATACTATTACTATTCTGTTTGTCTGCAAGACACTTGTGAAAACAATTATGCAAAAACAGTCTACTAATACATTTATAAACAATACAACTTTTTAAACCTCTTTGTATTTATCTAGTATTTTTTGAGCATAAGTAGAATGTTAAGGGAATCAAGCTCTAATACTCTGGAATTTTAACATGTCATTAAGTCAGTATTATATTGTAATAGTTTCCTAACATACTCTTTGTTATAGCTCCATATATGATTTCCTTTAGTTCGTCAGATGCTTCGCAGTATTGAACATAATCAACATATTTAGTACCCAGAGATACATTAGTTATTAAATATTTAACACTCGTAGTATTAGGAACAGTTTACATTACTTCTCTTTCCATTGTTAGCATATATCCAAGACTAATACTTGGGTAGTACCATGCTTGCTTCTATGTATGAGAGTAACATAATACTATTAGGAGGGTAAGTTAGTGCTCCTGTAAGGCTTGTTCAGCAGCCTGACAGGTGAAGCTGGAGCAACGTTTATCTTTTTAGAGGTACCTATTATTAACAGATTATTAGTTAACCTCTCTCCCTTATTGTTACATTTTTATAACACAGTCAGAATTAACAGAGTAGCCTCCTGAGCAAGCATTCAAAACACTGTAAAAAAGAGAGAAATAAAACAATACTTCTAAAGTTATGTGAGAGGTTTCTCAAAGTTAAACCTACAATATGAGCTACACAAGTTAAAACTCTTTCTCAGATAATTATAAAGCATTGCTAATTCAGGTACAGCAAAGCATGCTAAAAATATATATATATATGTATAGCAATATGTATACATTAGCTTATATTTAGTGAATTACTTTTCAAGCTTTCAAGCTAGTGTCAAATATTACTTTGCAGTCTTTCTTCCCAAGCAGCACAAGGCTGTTAGATTTAAGGTATTCTGCAAGTATTACAGAATAAGCTCATTTAAACTGGTTTTGATTCAGTACCTTATGGTGATCAGAAAAGCTGGGAATCATGGCCGAATGTTCTAATTATTATAATCCTGTTGGAATCTTGCTTATCCAGACCTCCAAAGTTTCATTTCTTCATATTGAAGTTTTTTGTTGCCAGACCTTGTTTTTCCCCAACGTTCATGGGCTCGGGTTACTTCATAGGGGGAAGACAATTCATTGTAGAGTCCTAGGAGGTGGTAACCTTTAAATTGGTCCACCCAACAAACAAAAAATGCATTTTCAGTTCCTACTCCAGTATTTTAAGTTCCCTACTCACCTCGTGGTCGACCGTGGTGTTTTAGAGGCCTAGCAAAGCCAGCTTAAATTATAAGGATCTGGACTAAGGTGACTCCCAGACGGTCAGAAAAGCATCCGGAGCTCGTTTTACTGAGTATTTTCCACCCTGAACTTGGAAAAGGAGTGAGTTTAGATATTTCATTTGGAATTTTATATTTTTCACTATTAGATATTTGCAGAAAGATGAGAGCTGCTGCCTTGCTTGTCTTATTTGGATGGGAAGGTCATGTGCAAAGAAGTTTTTATTTTTATTCCAGGTAGCAAAACATTTCTTTTTTGCAGTAAATAAAGTCTTTGAAGCATCCTGGTAGTTTAAAAATTTGATGTACACAGTCTAGGTTTGTTTGTTTCTTGAAAGTCTGCATGGTGAGCTCTTTTTATGATTATCTGTTGTGAGTCTCCAGATTCCTGCAACAGCAGTTGTAGTATTTGTTTGATGGTCATTACAGGTTATTGTGTGTAATAGTTTCAGGTATTCCTGTGATAATTAGATTATGCCTTCTAAAGCGTGCTTCAAGGTCTATTCGTTTAGCTTGCATGGCTTGAATTTCGTTTTGATTAGACTCAACTTTTTGTTGTACAGTGTCTATTTTTATTTCATTTTACAGGATTTTAGATTCTGTTTTTTCCATTCTGGTCAAGATTTGGTTGAAGGATTCTCCGAATGTTTTAAATTGTAAGGGAAGGTCTTGAATTGCTTGCTGTATAGGCAGTAATGCATCTTGTATATTATCTAGGTTGGCTGGCTGATCAGATTTATTTTTATTTTGAGCTTTTGAAATATCCATTGGTTTTATAGTCTTCTGTCTTTCAGTTGTTGTATCTTTCTCAGGTGAAGCCAGTACTGAGTGTTTAGTTTTTGTTGTAGAGGTTTCCATGGTGTTTCTTCCCTTGGCATTTTGTATTTAGGTAGAATGCAGTAGTTCAGTGACTCAGCAGGACCCTCAGTACCAGATGTCATCATCTTTATTTTTAACCTTATTTATTTTATTTCTATATTTGACATTTGTTTACCAGGGTGGTCTGACTGGGTCTACAGAACCCATTTTTAGCAGAGGCCCGGGGAGAAAACCTCCACATACAGTACAATACAAATACAGTATAATCCAACACAATAAAAATGACATTAGAAATACTATACAAAAAAGTTGAAAGAACAAACAAGATGTTGAAATATATTACTACACATCTAGACAATTCTATACAGTGAAAACACTACAGACAATAATAGTCACGCTCACCGTACATGATGTAGACATTGTCCAAAAAGTAGTACCTAGGTAGTGCATTGACTGTAATAGTACAAACAAAATAGAATGTTAGTTTCAGTTAGAAAATAGCAGCCAGAAAGTTAGTGATGCAGATAGTGAAAGAGAGTTAAGAAGAATAGAAGCAATAAAGTCTGAGCAGTAGCTTAAGGATATGGTATAGAAGCACAGAAGGAGTTAGAAGAGCCATAGGATCTTGCAGTCTGTGAGGGATTGAAATGTGACAGAAAGAGGAAGACCTGAGCATTAGGCAGGCTTTATGCAGGAGCAGAGCCTTGTATTTATGTAATCTTAGTTAATCCTGGTTTTTGTATTTTCCTCTTCTTCTTTTTGGCTTTTTTTTGTTGCTGTGGTGTCTCTTAGATGAATTTCTCTTATTTTTTATTGATTTAGTCCTCTGGATTAGCTGAAAGAGTTTTTTTCTGGGTAAGATCAGAGAGCTAGAAATAGGAGTGCTTACAGAACCACCACCATCTTTGAGCAAATCTAATCCCTTTTTAGTTCCATCATTTCACAGTCAATGTGTTAACGTTGTTTAGAATATATTAGTGAAGGGGACCTGTCTTAACAAGGAAAGAAGGTAGACTTAACTGAACATCCCTCACTTCCAGGGGGGGGGGGGTCCTATCTGTATGGGGTATCTGCAATGAGAAGCAGGTAACTTTTCAAAACCATAAAATAAAACAAAGCTTAAAAATCCCTAAAAAGCAACATAAATGATTCAGAATAACAATAATAAAATCTCAGAAATGTGTTGCATTTTTGTTTTATGTTACAAATGTAAACATTGTTTACTCTAGTTATGCTTTGTTGTTTCAGGTTATGCATTTGTTTGTTGAAAGGGTTGTAGAAATAATTTAGTTTTTCAGTGACAGTGGAAGATTTCAGTGGTTGCTGAGTAACAATTGTGGATGGCTTTTGTGTTCAGAAATCACATGAAAGAACTTAAAGAAATGCTACAGTTTAGTCAAGAAGGGAAGGTTTATATTTGATGAAAAATGGGTGAATAGGAAAGAGTCTGGTATATTTTCTCTTACCATTAACATGTATGTGTCCGAATGCGTATGGCTGATGCCTTTTACATGTTTCTTTATGTGTAGGCAGTGCTATATATGGAAAGAAATATGATCCTAAGTAGTTACATGATATAAAAATGCTTTGCATTTAAGTGGCTTATTTTAGATAGTCTTGAGGCATTATGTTCCCCTTGTATGTTTGAGGCTTGACAGCACATGTTCCAAAAAAGCAAGAAATTAAGTGCGGTTTGGGGAGCTGTATACCAAGTCTGAAATTGTTGTATACTAGAGAAGTCCTTCCTTCTCTAAGAAGTAATGGTTTCAGAGTTAGTATATATAAGTAGCAGGGATGTGGGGTATCCAGCACCCCCGCAAAAAAAAATGGGGGTGCAGAATGTCTTGCCACCTGCAAAAAATGCTTTTAATGTGTAGCAGTGAGTTTTACACATCACTGTTACATCTGGAAAAATTGATGTTAATTTTTCTTGAGTTTCATGTTTTTAAGGAAGTTGTCACTGTTGTATATTCTGTTCTGATGAAGTCCTTGTTTTTTGGATGAATGCACTAAATTAGTTTCTGTATTTGGTTTGTGCATCTTTTTTAGCTGGTGTTGCCACTTGAACCTGGGGAATATCATTTTTTGAGTTTCAGGGCTGGCATTGCAGAGTTTCAAAATTCAAGTACAGCACCTTTACTTACCAGTAACATAAACTAGAAACATTACATTTTTGTACCTAGTTATGCATAATGGTTAAGGTGCTTACCTTACAAACACAAGGTGCAGGGTTTGATTCTTACATTGGGTGATTGGCTAGGCTTCAAAATGCCCACAAGAGCAGTTAGCCTAGTATTAATCTATGAAACTGTCTGTGGTACAAGCAGATGTGGTATCATTCTGTTCATATTTGGAGTAGAGGCTAGAAACGTAATGTGAAACTTGCACAATATAGGTTTTAAAGTGTACTGAACAAACTAAAATTACACTTTTAGCCTCAGCTATGTGATATAGAGTGATAAAATCCTGACTACTATCTGGAAAACCTAAAATCAATTAGTAACTCTGGTGGTAGTGAGTAGTTTAAGCTGGCTCACCTTTCCTGAGGTAAGGAAAAGGTGATTTTGGTCAGCCATTTGCTAATGTGTAAGTGAAGGCTGCATCTTCACAGTGGCCATAAGACTGGTGGACATAGGTTTGGTGATCTCAAGCCAGTAAAGTTAACTCTCAGGGTTCATATGTATGTCTGTGTATGTGTGTGTGTGTGGGGGTATTTATACATTAAAGGTTTGTGTAGGATGCCCCTCCAGTGATGATACTAGCCACATCAGCCACCGGGGTGGGGGGCATTAAAAGGAGAATACCCCAATGGCTGCATGCATACATGATAGCTTTCATGATCAGCTCTCACCCTCAGGGCGAAGGAGGACAGATCCATTACAAATCTTGATAGCAGACAGCCATGAGAAAAAAACACTGTCTGATGGTATATTATGTTAGAAGTCAGATTTTAAAACTTATAGTCACCATTTTTCTGCTGTGAAAGCCTGAGCACAGTAATTGTTGTTGTTGTTTAGTCTTTTAGTCAAGTCTAAGTCTTTGTGACCCAGTAGGCCTGTATGTGAACAACTACTCAAGTTTTTGCAAGTTCATATTTACTGCTTCAGTAATGCTTGTCAATCCAGTTTATCCACTGCTGCCCCCTCCTTTTGCATTCAGTCTTTCCCAGTATCAGTGCATTTCCTAGTGAATCATGTTTTTACATTATTTAGCCAAAATGCTTGACTTTTAGTTTTAATTTGAGTTTCAGTGTTGACTAATTCGATGTTCTCACAGTCCATGGAATTCTCAATTTTGTATTTCAGATTTCTCATGAGGCAAACGTGGGGACCCATTATCTACATATCTCTAATAACGTGCCATGGTTTTTTATGCTTCATATAGTCAAAATCTTTAGAGTGGTAGTAAATATTTTTGTGGGACTTTCTTACTTTCTCTATTATCTTATCTAGTGGATGTCAGTTTGATGTGGGAGATATTTTTACTTTTTTTTTGCACTGCTTAATTGCTGGAAAATTGCACTTCTTTTTTATTATTTTCGTGTATTTAAGAAAGTTGTCACTGTTAAATATAATATTCTAATGCAGTCCTTTTTTTGAAAGAATGCACTAAATAAATTTCTGTACTTGGTGTGCGCATCTTTTTCAGCTGGTGTTGTTCGTTGAACCAGGGGAATGTGAAACTTAATAATTTTGTTATTTTTTATTTCAAGTCATTTTAAGCTTCATTCTTGGCTGTTGAAGTTACGTATTTTGATGTAACTATGTTTGGTCTTTTGAAGTAGAAGTATTTAGAATTTTATATGCCTATATAGTATATTAAGTTAGAAAAACTATCATGAATGTTTACAAGCTAGGAATTCTTAATAGCAGTCATATTTTTTCTTAGTTAAGCCGAAAACATTTGCAGTATTATTCTAATGCTGTGCATTATAACAAAGACAAAATGGTCCCTTTGTTTGGTTCAGAGAACCTTTGCAATAGCAGATACATTAGCTAGTTTCATCGTGATGCTTGACAGGTTACAAGGCATGTTGGTAATCGTGCTGTATGTATCATATCTTCATATTTATAACAGGCATACAGTCCAGGAGTCTATTCAGAGCCTACCCCAAATTCCAAAGTGCCAGTAAGCACTGTCTGGTTAAATGACTTGCTCAAGGTCACACAGTTGGCAGTTGAAGGTGGAAAGATTCAAACTCTGTACCTTCAGCTCAGGAAGTAGCTCATTAACACATCAAAGGTTTTGTCCTCAGAGCCAGCTGCCGTGTCATAATGTAGGTGTAACAGTGCTTTTTTTGTCTACAAAAATATTGCATCATCTGTGTACAAGGAAACCAGAAACATTTTTGTTAAATCCTTTAATAACATCTCAGTTAAGGGGTTTCTTAAATCTCAATCCATTTTTAGAAAGTTTCAACATATTTCATTATTTTAGATTTAGTTCTGTTGTGTCGGTCCAATTCTTTACTGATAGGAGAAAGCCTCCTTCTTGAGGATGCATCCATTCAGTTTATAGAAATCAGGGGAACTGTATAGTACAGATGATTGTTGACCAATTATATCATAAATACAGATTATATGTTGTATTGACATTATGGCATTTAATATTGCATAGGATAGTGTTGTATTTTATTCTTTCGCTATAGGAATATGATCACTGAGTCATCTGTTTTCTTAAGAAATGTCTGTTTAATGCAAGTGCATTTTTAAAGGATACAGTAAGGTTCTGCATCAGTTATTATGACATATATTAAGAATATATGAGTTTCCATCTTTATTCATTGCCGCTATTCAGAAAATGTCACAAATAGTTTGTACGTTCTTTTAAAAGGAAATTTCAATGCACTGTGCTGAGTGCAGTGAGACATTTGTCAGGATTACTCAGAATATTTTATTTATGTTACAAATAAATTAATGTGTGTGTGTGTGTGTGTGTGTGTGTGTGTGTGTGTGTGTTTATAAAGTTCAAATCTCCGAAGATGATATGGCTGGGACCCTATAGCTGAAGATTCGAATTGCCAACAATTGTGTATTGGGATCGCCGTACAGTGCGGAACCCCAGATTTGCCATTTTGCTCACTGTAGCACGGACGAGGAGTTGGTATATTTAAGTTGTTGGCGGTGTGGGGGGTGCAGGGGGGCTTGCTCCCCAACAAAAACGTACAGGTAAGTTGTTTTTGCCACTTTTTCGGCAATTCAAATCTTCCTCTATATGGTCTCGGCCATATAGTTTTCAGAGATTTGAACTGTCAGCGATGTGATAGTGATATATATATATATATATATATATATATATATATATATATATATATATATAGATATAGATATATATATATATATATAGATATAGATATAGATATATATATATATATATATATATATATATATATATATATATATATATACATACTGAACAACTTAACATTGACTCCCAGATCCCAGAACATTGAAAACATGATAAGACACAAAAACATAATTTTTTGCAGGGATACAAGCCCTTGCACCCGCAGCACTCTCTGTTATTTAAATGTTTCAGCAAAGAGATTGCACTAGAGTAGGGAAAGGGCCAATTCCCCCAGCTCCACTGCACCACATTCTCATATAATTGATTTTACATGCACTTCCCTGCATCTGTGTTCCAGGAGTCAATGTTATTGACTTGATGTTTAGCTATTTTAGCACTTCAAAAACTTAGGTAGACCTAGAGTTATAGATGTAGTTATAAATATAGATATAGAGGTCCTTAGGAAAACTTTGAACTCTCAGATGAATAAATACTAGAAGATTGAGCTCAGAAACCTGAAAACCAGGAAGCTCAAGCAACATGGACCATCATTGTGCAGGATCACTTTACAGTGGGAATTAGGGTTTTGCTTTCTTCTCCACGGTAATATGATCTTGTAGTTGGTTTATATAATTGTCAGGGGGTGTGGGAGGCATACTGAGAATGCATGAGCTTGCCCCTTTGTGAAAAAGCAGATGTTGTGTTTGTCCTGTTCCATTCAAGCTTCCTGTTTTTTTGATATTTCCATCTTCATATTGTGTGGTTCACTGTTTGTGTGGTCTGTCGTATAATAGGGACCTGTATATAGATATTCACATTGGTAACACGTTTGATTGAAATGTGCTGTGTTCCAGTGCGCTTTGTTCCCTTAAAGTGACTGAATGAAATGCAGTGTGACCAGATTTGGTGGGATGTCTGAGATCACTGAATACTGGAGATAAGGCAGTTATCTCTTTTCTTCAGTATTATGCAGTCTTGGAGTTGAGTTGGAGTTGGAGTATTTAAGTTAGTGGGAGTATGAGAGATGCAGTCCCCCAATGTATGTGTGTGTGGGGGGGACTGCAGCAGGTCTTATCCTCCTGCAGTAAACACTAGTTTGCTTTAAAGCAAATTGCTAGATCATTTTTTTTCTGAAACATGTCTAATAGCTTATGTGCTGTTGAAGACTTTCTTTTAAATTTCTCTTAGTCTGGCCCCATGTAAATCTTGCCACGAGAACAAAAGATAGCATCAGTTATTGCCTCAGAGTTGCATATACAACCCAGTGGATGTACAACGCCAGTTACTAACGTTATTTAAACAAGGAACACTCTCTATCTATATAGTTTTATTTGTGTATGAATTCTTTAATCCACTTTTTTTCTCTCTTGCAGCTGACCATCAGCAGACTCTGGTGCCTTTTCTCATTTGTTTGCTTGTACTTACCCCACTGGGTTCCCTGAACTTTGATTAGTGTTGGGGCAAATGAGGACATTGAGGTATCCTGGTGTGCCACTTGTCACTGAAGTTGTTTTTTTTTTTTTTATTTTATATCCATCTCTTGCTTCTTCCATGATCTCCCTATAATGTCTGAGGAGTGAACATGCAGTGGGGATGTGATAGCATATTGCCCCACCTCTGCAGCAACTCAGTCAAATATCTTCCTCCTTCCCCTTCTTTGAACCATACCATGCTCCATGCCATCTACCTCCACAAGGGATGGAACTTGGGGAACACCCACAAGAAGGTTGCAGATTGCCAGGGACATGGTCAGGGCTTATCCACAGTGCTGGCTAAAATAAGGAGCAATATATCAACATAAGAAACAAGTAGCACAGGTGTAGGTACTGCTGCTGTATAACCCCTGCAGTTGAAGATCAGCTCTGGCACAAGTAAAAAACTGATCTGATGAGCGTGTCCCTCATATTTTACCCCTGTATTAGCATATAAGGGAAAACCATCCAAGCAATTATGAAGTTAAAATAGGTCCACCTATTTAACCAGAGCAATAGTTTCAGAACAAGCAACATTTTAGCCAAGATTCATAAACTCATAATGTGCTATACAAGCCTCTTTGTAGCAGGATTGTTCAGGGTGTTATGCCAAATCAGTTCAAAGACTATGGAAGTGCTACAAAGGTAAGAATGCTCTAGTCTGTAGTGCTATGCATGTCTCACTGGTGTAAGTTGCCTGCAGGAGTGTCCATCCAGGGGCACAGCTAATATTGTTTAGCCAAGTGTACTTCCCCGATACTTTTTGCTGAAGTTGGAATAGCACAGTAGAGCTGTTCATAGAATAGCACTACTACTTTGTTTGGGGAATGAAGTGAAAAAAAAGAGTATCCAGTCTTTTGATGGTGTACATCCATTAAAATTATATCCTGTATTTTGATGATGTACATCCATTAAAAGTGTATCCTGCATTTTGATGGTGTACATCCATTCACACATTCTTATAACAGGACCAGGACTGTTAATCCCACACAAGGTAAGAACTGCAAAGCTGTGTGTGTGTGTGTATTGGCATGAGTGCAACTGTCTGGATGTCTGTGTGTGTGTGTGTGTGTGTGTGTGTGTGTGTGTGTGTGTGTGTGTGTGTGTGTGTGTGTGTGTGTGTGTGTGTGTGTGTGTTTATGTGCCTGTGCAACTCAGTTCCTTGGGTTAGTAAGGTTAAATATAACCTGCACAGTGTTCAATTCAGAGACATGTTAATGAGCTGGGGATGAGATGTTGTATCATGTGGCTTTATCTTGCCTCTGAATAACATTATATCACATTCACTGTAAAGGGCACTATGGCATTGTCCACATGGAACTGACAATAGTATGCTTTCAGAATCCCAGCCTAAACCTGATAAAATAAACAGAATGTCTGTTCCTACATTTCTCACTTTGAAAGGCATTCTTAAGTGGTGTTTGAACATAAGAAGTATAGATATAAAATCCTTGGGAAGACTAGCGACAGTCATCTCTTGTTAAAGCACCATTAAAAATAAAACAAGCAGTCTTTACAGCTTCATCCTTAAAGTCTTCCCTTATGGTGCTGAAACTCCTAGCTTTCACAAGATAACTTCAGGGAAGATGTTTTATTGTATGTGGAGGGTGATTTCTAGGGCCATAAAAATAATCTGTAGAGTGCTACTAAGGTTATGGCACAACCTAGAAGTAACATTCTTGCCAACAGATGAAGAAAGGAAAAGATCCAAAGAATTAATACAAGGCTGATGAACAAAATGTGAAAAATGACTATGACATTAATGGTATAAAATATTATGTAAGGCAGTATTTATATTTTTCTTTCAGTATAGACGTGAAACAGAGAGCCTTATTTTCCAAGTATGTTATATATAAGATGCTTGATTCATCAGAATCTCTTAGAAGATAACTTTTCAATGCAAGTGCATTTATCTAAAGGATATGGCAGTCTTCTATGTCATTTATTCCTGCATATATAATGAGCATATGATATTCTTCATTATTTATTTTCACTATTAAGAAGTTGCCTCAGACGGCTGATGTACAGATTTTGTAAATGGAAATGGTGATACTGTGCAGACTGCGATGAGGCCCTGTTAGGGCTGTCCTTTAAGTATTTTATTATTTGTTTTGCATGTAAATCCATTCACCTTTCAAGTCAGGATTGTCATTATTCATATATATAATTTGAAATTACAAACTCTGTTTTTATGTAGATGGTATACGTTTGCTGAGCAGAGCTTGATAAGACAGTATATAATCATACTTATTATGCTCAACACACAGAAATATAGAGGCACACTTTACAACAAAATATAACAATGATAGTATTCTGAATATTATATATATTTATAGCCTGAAAGAAACCAGATATATTGGCTAGTCAGTATTTTTTAATCTTTTTCTCCCTGTGTCTGCTGACCATCCGACCTCTCATTTTCCTGTGAGCTATTAGCCAAATAGCAGACAAAGCATTTTAGATGTGTTGTTTCCCTAGCTGTCTGTTCCCCATGGCTGCCTAACACACATGCTGCCAGAGTACAGGCCTGGTAGTGAATGTATACTTGTTCTCTTACAACTGTTTCTCTTTGAAGCACATGTAACCTCCTGCTTGGTGAGTGCAGATGTTTTAGCCCTTCTGCTGCCTTCAGTGGCACCTTGTTGTCACTGGGTGTCAGTATTGCTGCAGACTAGGCTAGACCCCCCCACCCCCCCAGAAGGATGAGACTGCACTGGCCACTCACTCCCACCTTCCTTTGTTGGCTGTTCCGGTCCGAGAATCTCTAAGCAAGGACATTTGGATTGCAGTCAGCTTATGTTGTGTAATGTGTAACACCGATCAACCCGACCGGTATCTTATACAGAAAAGCTTGTATTTAAAACAGAAGGTAGCATTTTGACTAATATACATAGCTAGACTATTATTATTTGTAACTTATACGCATAGCTAGACTATTATTATTTGTGGATGCTTTTGAGAAATCTTACTGAATGCACATTTATATTATCTGAGGAACTTTCCTAAATCCATTTAAACTGTCATTTTTATATTTCTATGTTTGTAATACTGATAAATATAAAAATTTCAATCCATTTAAATTGTAATTTTTATATTTGTCAGTATTACAGGAGCATAGCTGCTATAACCTAGGAGACCTAATCAAATAGGTCTCTGAATATTTTCTTCCAGTGTTAGTTATTATTGTTATTGTAAAATAGTTATATTTTTATTTTGCAGTGTTGGATCCTGTAATTATAATGTTAGTGTTGCAACAGATAGTACACTTGCCTTTGATGAAGAAGGATGTGGGTTCTATTCCCACACCAGGTAGATGGATTGATGATACTGAAGTGCAGCATAAGTGGTGTGCTGCACTCCTGATGGCGTTCAAGTTGGTGGTAACTCAGGTGGATGTATAAGATCCCACAGCACCTATGAAAATGAGTAGGAAAAATTCCTTGATGGCTTGGCCAAATTTCCTGTAGTAGTACAAATACCACCTTGGCTTTCCATGGAAAAGACGCCACTAGCCTAGTGGAACTAACCTGGTTTACAAAGGATAAATACCTTGTCTAAAGACCAGTTTGAGAAAAAGACACTTTATAAGAAACTATTTTTTTACAGTTTTACAGGGTTTTGTAAATGTCATTTCATGCAGCACAGCAACAGTAGATGCAAGTATAACTGGGTAATATCACATCTTTTGCTGCTGATCTGTGACTAAGGACGATATGAATTCATATTAAAATTGCAATGCATTCATTTAAAGTGAAAAGTCCAGTGTCACTTTTGCCATGCCTGCCCTGTTGTAAAAAGATGGGTTAAGTGCAAAGTGTACAAAGAATACTTCTGATTAAGACCAGACTCAGTAATAAAGAACCTCAATTTTCAATCATTTCTTTCCCTTTTCACGTGCAAAAATAGTTTGATGGAAAAACAATGTAATGTGCTTGAACTGAAATAAATTATGCGTGAGGCAGTACTACTTTGAATATATTTGTCTTGCTTGGAAAAGTGAAGTTAAACACAAAGAAATAATGATTTTTTATGACTAAATGTAGCTTATAGCATGTAGGGATGTCTTTTTCATTGTACTGGTGTTACACAAAATGTTCATGCTGTTTTACTGTTTGAAAAATATATGTCAGTGTGCACTGGTTCACAAATGCTGTTTTACTATTTGTAAAAATGTATGCCAGTGTGAAATGTATCATCATTTGCCAGAGCATGTGAATGTATTGGCTAAATATGCCCTGCTTTTTTTGGTGAATTATATTAGATTACATGTTACTCCTTTGGAACTGTTGCACATATTTTTTGAATAGGATCTCTGAAGTTGGGATACTCAGAGAAAAGGTTTTCTGAATTTGGGTGATGCCCTGTAAAACTGTGCGTTTCCCATTTATGCAGTGTTTTATCTAGCTGACTTTCCAAAAATGTTCCAGTTTAAATGATTGTTGTTTTGAGGGCGAAATAGTGGGGCTCAGTTCTGAGTTTGCAACCCGCACTACGTTATCTTGGGCCATGCTGGTGATTCGCCATCTTGTGAGCCAGAACTGCTAGGTAACAGCAGGTTTGGCAAGGGATATATACATGTTTCCGTGTTATTTACATGCAGACTGTGCAGTTCACTGACCACTGAATGCCCTTTCCCTCTATATGAATCTCTTACAATTTTAACTTGCACATTAGGAGGTAAAAAAATGTTACTAAGTGTAACTATGTCATGTATTTGGCTGAAGTTTCAATAGGTCTGTAATTCTCAAAGTGCACAAACTTTCCTTGTGTTGGTACTGTATTTTGTACTCATTGTCTTACTGTTTCTCCCTCTTTAGCATTTTTCATTGGGATGCTGAATTCCTTTGTTCACATCTTCATGTATCTTTACTATGGTCTAGCAGCACTGGGACCTCACATGCAGCAATACTTGTGGTGGAAACGTTATCTCACGATCCTACAGCTGGTAAACTGTCATATGTCTTATTTGAGTAAACCGTTTAATGACTAATGTTCTCTGATCATATTAGAAAAAATTGTCTTAGCCCTCATTTTATTTTATCCTTTTATATGGGATACCTTAGGTGCCACTTTTCTTGAAGCCATAATATGGGGGATTGGACGTAACTTTAGGACATTACTCCAAGGTTGCTATTCCCTATATTTTATTTATTTATGTATGTATTTTACATTTGTTGACTGGGCTAGTCTAACTGGATATATGTCCATTTTCAGTAGAGGACCAGGGAGATAAGCTCCAACCAACAGTAATAACAAAGGTTAAAGATTACAATAAAAATAAACAAAAACAGTAACTAACCAAGAAGTAGTTTACAATAAAACAGTAAATAGCAGTTATTTCAAATACATTGTATTGTACATAAAATGACAAAGAACAGAATTTAGGACATGATCTTCAGAGGAATTAAATACTTAAATATTGCAGTAGTTTTACAGTTCACTCTTTCATTCATGCTAAACAACATTGTCTAGTTTGAAAGTAGAAACTAGGAAGTAGTAGAACAGGGGTGAAATTTTAGTCAGGGTTACTGCAAGGGCATAACCAGTGTGTTCTAAGGAATAATTTGAGTTTTTGTTTGAAGAGGGGTAGGGAAGGAAGTAATGTAAGTTCACTATGTAGAAGGTTCCAGTTTTTGCCAGCTGTTTGAAAAGAGAGTCACCTGCCATGTTGTTGGACTTGTTTATGCTAACTAATAGTTTATTTGATGAGCGTAAGGTATTGTGATTTTTATAGGGGATTATGAGGTTAGAGAGTATTGGAGTTTTGTTTGGTTCATTGAGGACCTTACGGGCAATGGTAAGTTGGTTAAATTGAAGCTGATTCAAGCCACCCAAGTTGTTTTAGGTTGTGACAGTGATGGGTTCTGACGGGGTTTCCAGTGGCAAATCGGGCAATGTTATTATAGGAGCTAGCTAGTTTGAGCAGGTTGTTTTTAGTTAGGTTTGTGTAAATTGGTGAGGCATAGAGCAGTATAGAGTTTAGAAGTGAGTGGGCGATAGTGGTTCTAGTTGTAGAAGCAATGAAGGGTCTAATCCTATATAGGGAGCCCATTCTTCTGTTAATTTTTTTATAGTGTTGTTAATGTGAGAGTTGAAATTAAGGTTGTTATCTATTGTAATTCCAAGGAGTTTGGTGTTGGAGTCAGGAGAAATGAGGGTACCATTATTAGAGATGACTAAGAAGTCTAATGGTGTGGACTTATGGGTAGCAGTAAAGAGTAGGAGTTTTGTTTTTTTGGGATTCAAGAGGAGACAACGCTTTCAAAACCATGACTTTACTATGTTAAACACCTTCTGAGTTATGGATTGTAGTTCAGAAGAAGAGTTGGCTGTGCAAATAAGTGTAGAACCGTCTGCATATTGTATACAGGTAGCTTGTGAAATAGCTAAATGCAGATCATTAATAAATATTGAGAAAAGTAGAGGACCTAGAATTGAGCCCTGGGGGACACCCAGGGTGACTGGCAGGAGGGGTGATAGATTATTCTCCCAGAGCACTGCCTGCTGCCTATTGCTGAGGTAGGAAGTGAACCATTGTATTGCTAGTGTATCAAAAGAAAGTGATTTTAGAATGTTTATAAGCAAAGGGTGGTTAACCATGTGGAAAGCTTTTGAAAGATCGATAAAGAGAGCTGAAGAGAGAATATTATTATTACAGTTTCTGTTAATAGAATCATTGAAGGAAAGAAGGGTAGTAGTGGTGCTATGGAATGGCCTAAAACCATGCTGGGTAATGGCTAGTGTGTTATGCTGAATTAAATGGTTAAGTAGCTGGAGATGAATGCATCTTTCAATGATTTTAGCTAAAGGAGATAGTAGAGCTATAGGTCGGTAGTTGGAGTATTCATTTGAGTTACCCCCTTTATGTAGGGGAATAATGTGAGAAATTTTCCATATGGCTGGGATGGTTCCCTCCTTTATGGTTCTGTTTATAAGAATAGATATGGGATAGGCTACAGATGTAGCTGCTTTTTGCAAATATTCAGCTGGGATCTGGTCAGCAGAAGGAGTACAAGGCTTCAGTTTTTGGATGAGTTTGTAAATAAAATTAGTAGAGATGGGTTGTAATTTGAAATTGGGAAGAGGGCTATTATTGGGGATAGGAAAGCTAGAGTTATCAAGGGATAGTTGGCTGGCCAGGGATTGTATGGCCTCAGTAAAGAAGGTATTAAAGGTGTTAGTGGTTTCGATTGGGGTCTTGAGATTAGTATCTGTTGGGCTTGGTGTACTGGAGTGACCAGGGTTTAGGAGTCTATTGATACTTGCCCAGAATTTCTGTGGATTATTTTGCTGTGTTTGCTGCATTTTACAGTAGAAGTTTTTTTTTATCTGAGAGTATTGCTTTTTTTGTCAAATTTCTCAGTTGTTTAAATACTTGTTGATCTGCTGTAAGTTCAGTACTTTGCCACCTATCCCAGGTTTTATTTCTGAGTAGGATTTTTTGCCTGGTTTCTTTAGAGAGCCAAGGAGCTGGTTTTGATCTAATTCTGATGGTACGCTTAGGTGCATGGTGGTCAAGGATAGTTAAGAATTTAGAGTTGAAGTATTTGACAGCCTCTTCAAGTGGTAGGGCTTTTAGGGGAGACCAGTTACAAGCAGTAATTTCACTTTGGAATAGCTGTATGTTAAAATGCTTGTTGTTCCGAATTGTCCGATATGTTGTGGGTTGGGCAATATCAATCTTTTCCCTGATTATGTAGGTCAATGAGTGGTCACTTACATCATCAGGGAAGGTCCCTACCTTATAAGTTTGTTGAAAGTTGTTTATAAGAATCCAGTCTAAGGTAGTCTATTTTTTATTTGGTTTGTTAATTCTAGTAGGGGAGGTAATGGTTTGAGAGAAGCCATGACGGTTAATATGGGAAGTAGGATGGTCAGTACTGATGCTCTTCCAATCGATATTCAAGTCACCTAGGATTATAGTTTCTTGAGAGAAGGATGATGCTACCCAGCTAAGTATATTCTCTAGTGTAGTGATGTTGTTCCCAGGAGGTAAATAGATGCAGATAATATTTATGGATTTATTAGAATTGATCTGTATTTTGGAGATGAGTATTTCAGCATTATTTTCCATAGGAGGGGATGTAGGGTGAAGAGGTGACTATTAGGCCGCCTTTGAATAGAATTGCTACTCCCCCACCCTTTCTTTTGTTACGATCACGTCTCAGTATATTATAACCTGGAGGTGTGATTTCATTATCATAGGTTCCAGGTTTTAACCATGTTTCTGTCAAACATAGGATGTCAAAGGAGTATACATCCAGGAGAGCATGAAGGTGGGCCACTTTATTATTTAAGCTGCGGATATTGAAATGAGCTATTAGGAGTGAGTTTGGAAGTTTGGTAGGGGAGAGTGGGGTAGTAGGATTGGGAGTATGAGAAATTGTGGTAAGGACATTGGCTGGGCCTGGATTAGGATGGATGTCTCCATCTTCTAAGGGTAGTCTTTACAGTCTAAGTAAAGGATTGTGTGTGTTACTGATATGATATTGAACTTTCCTGGTTATTATGTTATTATATTTAATGTGGGACAGTCTGTGGTACTTTGATAGAAGGTAGCTATACTAAATGATTTGTAGATATTGTTTCACAGATCTGTAATGTGGTATGCAGGACCTGGAGAAGAGGTACTACTTTGTATTTATTACAGTAAACGGTTTGCTACATAAGTAATTTTTAACTATTTATACTGTATTTCTTCCTACTAGTTAGAGCATTAGTGAGTACTTTTATATCTAATTCCTGCATTAATGCTGAGCACTTAAGTGTTAACATCCTAGAAAAATCAGAAAATATGCTGACATATAAAATCACTCTGTAAAAATAAAGACGTGGTTAAAGAATAAATTAATGGAGGTAAATAATGCACTTCTACCTCTGGCATATAAATATGTTGTATCCAAGAGTACAGTAAAAATATACATTGCTTTAAGTCATGGAGGTAGCAGGGGACCTAATAGTCTTTTCCTTGCCCTGATACTTTGAGTCCAGAGTAATTTTGGCTATGCCTTCAGTGAAGTTATAGTTCACCCAGCCCCAGGGTAGCATGTACGTAAGTATTTAAGAAGCAATATCACCATTAAAAAGCATTTTGGCACACAAAGTGCCACCCTTTCCATAACATTGATCTTTCAGCAGGTCATGTTTCCTGAGTTGACATGTTAGCAATCGAAATGCTGAATGCTGATACTCAGAAAAAATTCAATATACAGGAGAAAATAGAATCTCAAACTTCACTCTTTGCCTTTAAACTTCTTTTTGGGGAGCAAGTCCCTGTGCACCCCTGATGGTGGGGCAAGCCCCCCATCCAAACTTATACACACACACGTGTGTGTGTGTGTGTGTGTGTATATATATATATATATATATATATCACAGATTATCATACATTGGAGAAAAGGGAATATTCCAAAAAAGTGGCCATCTCAGACTTGGTCTGTTTTTTCGGCCATTCAGTCTCAGTGTTTCAGGACTTGTGATAGCATGTCCCAACATTTCAAATGGTTACCAGTTTTCTAAACAATTCTATGACAAAAACAGAACCATATATAAGTAACCTGTGTCATAGAGTAATGTTAATTATAATGTTTACTATTGTAGTCTTAACCTTGGGAAATTCCCACACCTGGCTTCACCTAACTCCCTCCCACCTAGACTTCAGCTCCATTCAGGACATTCCAAGACTGAATCCTGTAATTACATCAAAACGTGCTTTAACAAAGTATTAGTTTAAGGGTGTGCACACTTATGCAACCAGCTTATTATACGTTTTTAATTTTTTATATTTTTTCCCCTAACAGATTTGTTTGTTTTTCAATTGAATTGTACAGGTTATAGGTCACATTAAAGGTGGGAAAACTTTTGAAATGATTTATTGTGGTCTCATTTTTTATATCACAAAAACCTGGCATTTTAACAGGGGCGTGTACACTTTTTATATCCACTGTTAGCTGTAGCAAGCCACTTGTGACATCTGTAGCAAATAATTTAAATTAGAGAGATGACTGGTCCTCAACTTAAAGTCGAAGGGAGTGCTAGATTGGGTAATGGAACAGGGTGACAGAAGAGTTAGTTACATCTCTAAACTCCTTTCATGGCATGTTTAAGCTTTCTGAATTATGCTTCTTGGTTGTAATTCATAGAAACTTTTCTCACCGTCCTACACAGAGTATTGCTAAAGTGTGAAGTTGTCCTTCTGTAACTTATAGTTCACATTTAACAAATCTAGTCTAGCAGAGTATGCTGCCTTTATCAGTGAACCACATAAGTCATACATACTGTCATAAATCACTACACAAAATAATGTGATGTTTTTGTTGCACAGCTTAATGGGATGCTCTCTGTTGTTGCCAACAACAGGAAATGATGAATGAAGAAGTAATCATGCTTTGTTAATGTTAAACTTAATAAAACTATAATTACAGGGGGTAGCTGTCAGATTAGGTAAAGGGACAAATTTTCCCTTAAGTGTTGTTGTCCTAGAATGCTTACCCATGTTTTGAAGATGAATTTAGAATATAAATTAGCATTTTTATCTGTGGTATCATGGACCTAATTAATAAGGATATAGGTAATCTCCAAACTCTGGACCCAAATCAGTTTGGTTTTGTGAAGGGCAGATCATGCCTGCTTAACCTGGTGGACTTATTTGAGTCAGTCACCAGAGCTGTAGATGAGGGCAAGGTGGTCCATACAGCCTACCTCAATCTGGCTAAGGCCTTTGATACCATTCCCAACTTGGGAATTATAGATAGACTCAGCAAACTAGGCATCAACCCCTATATCATTAGATGGGTTGAAAATTGCCTCACAGATAGATTCCACAGTGTGAAAGTAGCACACTCCAAGTCAGACTGCCGACCAGTCACGAGTGGAGTCCCACAAGGATCTGTCCTGAGTCCTGTCTTGTTTGACATGTACTTCTCAGAAGTCCAGGCCAACACAGGGGGACTCTGGCTGACCAAGTTCGCAGATGATTGCAAGTTGGGAGCCATTATTAACTCCCCAAGTGAAGCAGACAATCTTCAGAAAGGCCTCACCGAGACGAACAACAGGTGTCAAAGCCATGGCCTTAAGCTCATTGCCAAAAAATGCATTGTCATCCCCTTTGGGAAAAACTCAGTTCCCACAAATTACCACGTCAGTGGTAGTCCACTAAACACTGAAGGCATTATAAGAGATCTGGGGACACAGGTTGATAGTAACCTCTTCTTCGACCACCACATTGCCACTGTGGTCAGAAAATCCTTCTATGTGGCACATCTCATTACCAAGGGTTTTGCATCCAGGAAGAAAGAGGTTATTATCTCTCTCTACTCTTCCCTCATTAGACCAGTCATTGAGTATAATGCCTCATTTGGCATGTACCTCACTAGACATCTGCAACAGTTGGAGAGGCCACAAAAGTACCTCAAAAAGAGGATCCTAGGCATTAAACACGTCCTACATGGACAGACTCAAAAAACTCCAGCTTTTCTTTGTCTCATATCACCTACTAAGAGATGATCTCTGCTTGACTTACAAAGCCATGTCTGACCCAGCTGTGTTAGAAATGCTACATCTGAAGAAATCTCAATCCCTCCACACAACACGCTCCAGAGACCTGAACCTTATTACCACAATCAACAGAACATGCTGGAAGGACAGGTTCATAACCGAGAGACTGCCCATGCTCTGGAACAGACTTCCCATACATGTCAAACAGAGCACCTCACTGTCCCTCTTCAATAGAAATTTTGGTGAGTGGGTGAGAAATAGAAAGTTCACCCCAGGGATCACTCCGGTGGCTCTACTCGATAGAGGCACTGGGAGCTAATGTCGGGCGGCACGAAGGTAGGGCGATTGTATGGGCTAGGCTTTTAAGGGCTCCAGGGCCATTAGCTTAGTACACACCTATGAACCTTAAGTTTTGTAAACATGGCTTACTACTAAATATTTTGTCCAAAATAGAATGAAAAATTAAGCTGTTTTTATTGGGAAAAAAAACATTCCTGTTGATAGAAATCTGTGAGACACGTTGTTTTTCAGAATTTTCATTTCATGGTATCCTTTTCACATCCCATCCAGACAATATTTAATATATGCATTTTGTAAAATCTAAAGGCACACCCAGGAAAAAAAATTTATAAAATTGATACTGGCATATTGTTTTTCTATTGCGATCCGATCAACAAAAACCTCAGCACAGAACCAGACATTATTTGCCTGAATAGTGGTAGGATTTGGGTTGGGGAGAGGGCAGTTTTAAATCACTTACCAAACCCTAACCGTACACCTTACCGTAGAAAAAAAATTCTGTAACAATACCAATATACAAAAACTACAAGTCGCACACGTGCACAACACTAGGTTTATAGGTTCATAGATTAGTACTAAGCTAACTGCCCTTGTGAGCTATTTTAAGCCTAGCCAGTTATGCCTTGTGAGACACAAACCCTGCACCTTGTGTTTGTAAGGTAAACATGTTAGATTATATCACCCCCAATGGGACTTGAACCCACAATCTCTGGCTTAGGAGGGAACTAAATCAATCCCCTTACTTAGCTTAGCCCTTACTTTAACCCTAACCCACATACACTCGCACAAACATCCCCCCCAGATGAACTCCGTTTTGAAGCAATGCAATTTGCTGAACTGCTTGACTCCTTGTGTGTGTGAAAATACATAGTATACCTAATGAGTACATGACATATACCTAACACCTGCATGCACACTCTCATTATTTATTTATTTTATTCATTAATTGGTTCTTGAAACAGCTCAGAAAGCAAATATCTGATTAGTTGAATTGTGCTGAATACTGGATTGCTAATAGTATCTGCAGGTGGATCATAAAAGAAGCCCATGCCAATCCCATGAGCTCCATAAGTCTGTCCTGAAACTTAGGACATACTCCACATAAGACTGCTTGTGGGACTTACACTCACCCTTCAACTCATAACAAATTGACTGGAGTGACCCTATCGCCCTGTGACCATTAAGTCTGTCAGATGGTAAAAACCTGTAGCCTTTTGAGGTGCTTCTCTGTGCACAAACAGCAGCTGGTCTCTTCAGATGCTCTTGTCATAGTTGTAAGAGTAGAATTAAATCTTTCCACCAGACTGTGGTAGGATGGTAGTCTTAAGCTGCGCTACCCTGCAATGCTGCCACAAACAGATCAGCAGGTCATAAATTAAATTAGCATCTCTGTCAGATTTTTCCCAGGGAAATCCAACCTTACCACAAATTTCTAGTAGAGCATTTGTAAACTTTTCTACCTCAGTAGATGACACATCCACATTGTCATGCATATTGGTACAGTCTGCCACTGCCAAGGTATAACTTTTACCTGTGGTGCTTGGGGTACTAAGAGGCTGCACAGTGTCCTTGGTTACCCCATGAAATGGTTCCTGATTGACAGCTAAAGACATCAAAGCAGTCATAGCCTTGTCTCCTGCCTTGGCAACTATTGTTTTCTAGTACTCTCTCTCACTTTTAGCAAAACCTAGCTAATAGAAATGTTGCATGTAGCTCCACTTTATGTATTTTATACCCATGTGGTATAAAAAGTAATATCAAGTATTCCCTTGGAACCACCAGGTCCTGTACCACTACTTCCTGTAAAGTCCACCGTATGTACAATGACACAAATTATCCTAATATGCAGACTCATCTTGCCAGTGAGAATCAGGAGTCTCTTTCTGTCTTTTCTTCAAATTGTGTAAGGTGGGATCTAAAAGTTGTGTCTGTATCAACTCTTTCTTTGTGATTGTCCCCAGTTCTCCTCCTAAAGGTAGGCTAGTCTAGTAAATGTTGACATCCATGTCTCACATTTAGGCTTGTTGCTGCTGCCTAACTCTTCCCCAAAGTAGCCCATATCAAAACCATCTTCCTGTTTATACTGAAGAATCAATCTAGTCCTACCCCAAGCATTAAGGTCTGAGTTTTTATACCTCCTGTTCATGTGCATCTGTTGAAAACTGAACACATCCTTAACATATTGCTACTCCTTACCTCTGTAGCATAATACTAAGGCTTTCTTTGCTTTGAAGTCCAATTATCTTTTGACAACTGTGGCTAAGTTTCAGACTGGTTTCTACCACCCTGCTATTCCCTTCAAGTAGCCACATCAGTAGCTTCTGCTACAAATGTGAGCATTGTCTGTCACCCCAAGTTGTCTTCCCTACATGATTGTCTTTATGCCTGGCTGCATGTAAACTGTATGTACACACGGTGCTATGTCATCAAAGTAATTTTGTATTAATACATCTGCAAGGCTGCGGGGACTAAAATTGGTCATTGTAGCTCAATGCATGACTTGGACAACAAAATTAATAAATAAATAAAGTGTATGAAACAGTCCCACCTGCATGTTTTCCTGCCCCTGTTCTCAGTCCAAATGAAGTCTGGGCAGAGGTACCAAAGGACCCAATTTGGCTTCGTTAAGGGTAGATCATGCTTATGAAACCTGGTGGATTTCTTTGAGAATGTCACCAGTACATACAGCCTATCTTTACTTATTCAAAGCTTTTGACGCAATTTCCCACTCAGGCTTCATTGAGAAACTCACCCAGCTGGGAATTAACCCATATGTCACCGGATGGGTAGCCAGCTGGCTCACCGACAGAATGCTTACAGTCAAAGTTGGGGATCACACCTCTACCAGTAGACCAGTTACCAGTGGTGTACCACAAGGATCTGTGCAAGGCCGCCTATTGTCTGGAATCTATTTCTCAGAAGTCCAGGCAAAAATAGATGGTCTGTAGCATACCAAGTTCACTGATGACTACAAACTGGGTGGAATCATTGAGTTCCCAACGATGCTGCTATACTAGAAAAATGGCTTATACAGACATACGATTGGTGCCAAAGCCATGGAATTAAGTTAAACACACACACAAAAAAAAGCATTATATCCCTTTCAGCAAAGGGGAAGTCCCTGCAAATTACAATATTAACAGTATCCCCGTTAGCTTAAACCTTGTGGTGAGAGATTTGGGAACACAGGCTGATAGCAACCTTAACTTCGATCACCATGTATCCACAGTAGTAAGGAAGGCCTTCTACATTGCATATCTCATAAGTAAGGGCATCACATCTAGAGCTAAGGTTGTTATAACTCCCCTGTACTCATCCCTCATAAGACCACTAATAGAGTGTAACACTCCCTTCTGTATGTACCTCCCCAGACACTTGCAGCAGCGGGAGAGACCTCATAATTTTCTCACCAAGAAAATTCAGGGCCTTCAACACATGAACTACATAGGCAGACTGAAGGCCTTGTCACGGTGTCTTATAGGCTGGTGAGAGACTACTTGTGCCTGGCCTACATTGCAGTCTAGGACCCTGCCCTAATGGAAATGCTGCACATCAGCAAGTCAAATGGAACAAGATTAATTCACTCTAGGGATCTTAACCTAGCCTGTGACATTAACAGGACATGCTGGAGAGACAGATATGTCTCCCACAGATTGCCACTCCTCTGGGACAAACTCCCAATTCATGTAGAACAGAGCACCTCAATGACCTTATTTAAGCATAACTTAGACATCTGGGTGGGAGAATGTAAATTTATCCTTGGGGTGTCACCTATGTCCCTCTTGGATAAGTACAGCCAGTGCTGATCTTGGACTCGCTGCAAATATAGACCATACAACTTGGTCAATAAGGAAACAAGGGCATAACATGGCTAGGATTATAAAAGCCCTAGAGCCAATAGTCTAGTAACCTCCTAGGAACCTTACCAGGACTGTAACTGGATTATACTGATGAGGCAATTATTGGCCCTTTTTAACTCATTGCAGCCCAGTGATACCTGTAGGTGTTTCTGCAGTTATATCCTACCGACACCTCAAGGCGTCTAGTATTGCTTGCTCATATTTGCATTAATAATTACAAAACTGTGTTACATACAGAGCATTACAATAGTTCATCTTAAAGCTTACATAATGGCAAACACAACTGTGTTGATATTTGACCTCTGTCTACTGCAGCTAAAGGGATATTAATTGCTGTTCATGTAATATTTACTTATATTGTCATAAATGTCATGTTATTCTAAATATTTCTGTAACCAGGTAGCACAGACTGTACTGCTTAGCCTCATATGAAAGCCCTCACCTGGATGAGCAAAGTGTTACTAACAGTATGTGTGTAGCTTGAGTGGCTGCTGAGATGTTGTCAGTTGTTTACAGAATGTTACAAACTTAATAGGTACTATGTTTTCTGTGACTTAAATCCAATTTAACACCTAGAAACTAAAGAATACTACCACTGTAAAAATAGTTTGTGGTGTAGAGTTTGCCATTTACACTTCTTTAGTAACCCTATGGTTCCAGAGATGTGAACATTTGTTTGAAATGGGAGGACATAATTTGATTCTGTCAAAAAGCTTAGGCTCCACTCCTTGGAAGTTGTACTACAAACTTCCAGAGCTCCACTGGAGTGAATGAGTTTTTAACAGATGTAGCTGATATGGTATCCCTCTTAGCAATGCTGTCCTTTCCCTCCACCATCTTACAGTACTGATCCTTGTGGTAGTTTGGAACCCACCACTACAGTATTATAACCAGTGCTGTCTCCCTTGCTTGACTGTTGTTCCTCCATCTGTCACTGCGGATATTTGGACCATAAATGCCACACTTGGTTATACTGGAAACATCTATCCTGGAAGTATCTATCCTCAAGACCTGGGCATCTGTGGCAACTGGTTGCTTTCCTTTTTGTTTGAGAAACTTTACTATGAAGGTTTAGACAGCCCCCCCCCCCCCAGGTTATCTTAACCCATGTGTAGAGTTAGATAAATCTCTCTCTTATGCACTTGTACACTGCTAGATAGACAGGGAAGAAGTGATCTCTCTTAATATCTGTTTCTTGATTAGTGCTACATGCCGTGGGCTTTCAGATACATCCTGCTTGCTCTGTTATAAATTCCAAAAAGAGCAAACCAATCTTCCACAAACGCAAGTAGTAAACACTGATGAAGGACTGTTTTGTCTGAAAGCTTTGTTCAACATTAAACTACTTGCGTTTGTGGAAGATTGGTTTGCTCTTTCTTTCATTTTTGGACTTTTACCACTCTACACTTCACCAATGTGCTTGCCTTGGACTTGTTCTTTCTGTTATAAATTCTCCCATTATTTCAAAGGCAGTAACTTGACATCCACTCACCCATCTATTAAAGTGTGTGCTTAGTTCTGCAATGAAATCTCTAACATGGTCCTCTGCTTTTTTCTCGATATTCTCTTTTTACTTAGAGGTTACACTGAACTTAAAACTTCCACACAGTTTTTACTTTGATATAATCTAGACAGTCAGCTTCATTTAACTTGCTAACTGCATGCATTGCCTTGCCCATGAGCAAAGAAGGTAAAAATCTAACTCATTGCCCATTGTCTGTTTATACTGATGAAACAGTCTAGTACTGTTTCAGGCATCACAGTCTGAGTTTTTACACCTCTTTTCACATGCTTCTGTTGAAAACTCTGCACCTCCTTAACATACTGGCGCTCCTTTTCTCTCTGTTTTTCCTTCTATTTAGCTTTATGCTAAGGTTTTCTCTCCTCTTCTGTGACTTTGGCCTTTGTCTCTTCTCACTCTCCCTGCACCTCAAGTGCAGTTTTATTTGGTCAGGCAGGTCAGCTGCCTCAAGGCATCTTATCTTTAGCTGCAGTTCCAGTTTCCAGTTTAAGATCACCTTTTAAATCATCTTTGGGCATACTAAATTGCCTTTTTGCTGTATGCTGTGCACACTCAGACCCTGTAGATCTAGTTCCATGTTGAGTGAATGAACTACCTTCATCTAATGAAAGGAAATAAATGAGGTGCAACATATATTTGTGTATTTTTGCCTTGCAGCTACAATGGTATGTGCTGACAAAGAGTTGTTTTGCAGGCTGTAGAAGTGCATTCTTCAAAATGTACACCTTTGCCAGTAATTAATGAAGATAAAACAAAGGCAATGGCCATAAATTATGTACCCTTGCATGGATTTGCAGCTAAGGAAGTGTGGGAAGAGACTAAACAAAAAGTAATACAAAAATGGAGAAATTGGAAGTTGTTTATGGATACGCATACTAAGATACTAATACTGAAAATGTTTTTAGTCTGTTTAGTTTTATACGTAGGTCAGGCAAATTTTTGTCAATGAGAGGAGAAATTGTGAACAATAATTAATAAAAAGTTGCAGGAGTTTATCTGTGAGGGGAAGAGGGCAATAAACTAAGCCAACATGGGAATGGAGAAAAGAGATTCTGCCAATAGGGATGACTGCAATTAGGGATACAGACAATAAGCAAGAGGAGGCAGGAATATATTGGAAAAAACTGTCAAATGAACCAAGGTATTGGGAGCAAATAACTAGAGAGGGAAAAGTAATAGAATGGGAAGATGCCAAGAACTTATTTGGACTGCAGGTTAGAGATTACCTTCCTATCGACTGCTATCAGAATAGGCCAAGAGAAAGAAATGGGGGGGTCCTGAACGAAAGACCAGCACTGGTAGAGTTCTTAGTAGAATCTAGAACAGAACTTGCCATTAAGAAAGGAATAATTGGTAAAGCATATAAAATATTGCATGATAACTATAAGAATCAATCAGAGGAGGTTTGGAAGGATTAGGAAGAGAGACTGGATTAGCAATTCACAAAGAAACAATGGGGAAATATATGTATGTCTCCCAAATGTGCAACAAACTCTAGAAGATTTAGGATATTTGCCTGGGAGTGTTTACATGGACATTTTATACCCTCAAGCAGACTCCAAAGAGTTTTTCTAGGTAGACCACAAACGTTGGAGGTGTGATGGGGAAGAAAAAGGCAACTGGGAGCATATTTTCTGGAAGTGTAATGAGTTGGCCAATTTTAAAGATTCCTGCAGACTGCTGTGTCAGAGCTGCTGGGTAAGCAAATTGGAATAACTAGGGAAATTATTTTTTTGAGCGTGATACAGAATCAGAATTGCCTAGACATAGTAAGGCCTTGCTGAGTCTAATTATGATGGCTGCCAAAAAAGCAGTTGCTAGAAAATGGAAATTAAACTCTAAACCAACTTTACTAGAAGTAGAGAAGATAGCAACAGAAATAAAACAATTGGAACTGGAATCTTTAAAAAAGGATAGGAGCAAATTACATAGGAAAAGTGGGAAATGTGGGATAAATACACGCAGAGGAGGAACGAGGTTTAAATGAAGGCATGATTTGAATGAGCTACGTCATGGCTGACTGACAATGACTGGATATACTAAAAGTGATGTATAGTGTTTGCAGCTACAGTTGTTTCGGCACGGTTTGTAATGTATAATGTTTGCAACTGAGATTGTGTCGCTATGGTTTATTTTCATTTATATAAATGTAAGTTTGCCTATGTCATGCATGATCATTTAATGAAGATGTTTCTTGTTTAAAAAAGATGATTCTCTCAATAGATTAGGACTAGGATTACCTGATTTGAAGGGATGTTTTAGAGCTGCTCAGTTAAAATTCATAGACATTACACAAGCAGAAGGTTATAAGGTTATAATCCAAAAGTGGAATGAAATGAAGAAGTGGGGGTGGGAGTTCAAGAAATAAGGAGACAGTGGGATTTTGCATGCAAATCCTTGAAGAGAATGACAACAGCCATACAGAATATTATATTCAAAAAGTTGCAGAAAGTATTCTTATAATTAAGACAACATGGGAATGGAGAAAGAAATTTTGCCAAGAGGGATGTCTGCAAGTAAGAAGTACAGAAAAGAGGCAAGAGGAGGTTGAATTGACTGGAGAAAACTGGCAAAGGATCCAAAATATTGGGAACAAATAACTAGAGAGGAAAGATAATAGAGTGGGATAAGGCCAAGACGAAGAAGTTTGGACTGCAGGTTAAAGGCTGCCTTCCCCATCAGGGATTGATATCAGGGTAGAGACAAAGATAGAGAATGATAGGGGAGTCTCGAGTGAAAGACCTACTGTAGGAGAGTGTTAATTGAATCTAGAACAGAAGCTGCTTTGAAAAAGGGGATAATTAGTGTGGCATATAAAATATTGCATGGTTACCATAATAATCAATCAGAGGAGGTTAGAAAAGATTGGGAAGAGAGATTGGAAAAGCAATTTACAAGGGAACAATGGGGGACATATTTATGGCTCTTAAGTGTGCAACAAAATCAAGAAGGCTTAGGATTCTAAGTGTTTGCATAGGTATTTTATACCCCACCAATAAACATATAGCAAAATATGTAAAATGTGAAAAAACTGTGTAAAACCTGCATTTTTTCTGTAAAAATGCAACAGGTATGTGTAAATGACACAAACTTCACAAAATAAGTAATGTTTACTGTAGAAATGCTGTAGAGATTTAAAACTGCAACTGTTACACAAACATGCGTGCATGTATATGCTGCAAATTTGCAGACACGCACATACACATGCATACAGCTTTCATTTACTGAAAGGTGAACCATGTTGTTAGGCAATTTTCTTGTTATATTTTTAATTTATTTATTGTATTACAGAAGGATACTTGATAACATTTATAGTATTTTATTGTATTTTCATTTGCTAAGTGGGGTATCACACTGATCCAGGTGGACCATTTTCAGATTCTACCCAGGAGGTACAAAACCAAGAAAGCAACACAACAACAACAGTATAATGTGCAAGCCAGTAGGTTACAGAATCAATATAAAGACCTGCATGGCATTTTGAATGTACAATATGACAGTATCCAGAAAGATTTCATATGCTTAAGTCTGTAACACTGACAGGCATCTTTCATACTTGGGTGGAAGCACACACACTGTAATGATATGTATATGCATATAAGCTACTCTTCCACTTGAACTAACTTGTCAGAATTCCACATCAAAACTAAGTGGTTAAAGGGTTGCAGTCCTACTTCTGTAGCTGGGATGGAGGCAAGGAAGAAACTGCATGCACTAGGTATGAGCTAAATGATGCAGATGCCTTACGGAGTCCTTAGTCACTTGGTTTCTTGGAAGCAGATGTGTGTGTGTGTTATGTGTTTGTCCCAGTACTTTGAGATAATTGTACTCCCCCTTCCTCCAGATGCACTGATAATTATGTAAAGCCAGATGTACAGAAAGCATAGCTACCTGCAAGGTGTATGTGTGTGTGTGGCAGGTGTACAGTTTTCTAAAAATCTATTTATTTATTTTTTATTTTATTTTACATTTGTTAACTGAGGGTGTCTGACTGAGCTGAAAAGGCCCTTTATCAGCAGAGGCCCGGGGAGAAAAGCTCCACACAGAAAAATAATTACAGATACATTTAGATATTTAGACATGATCAGTATACACACAAATTACAATATACATGTTGTTTTACAGTGGTATGCAGCACATCAACAGTTACAGTGGAGAGAAGAAACAAGAAAACATTAATTTAAAAATAAAGGTAATTAATAGATTTGTGGTGTACAGCTGAAATTTGCAACATAGGTAGAATACATACATAGTACATAGGTACAGTACATGCATTGTACATTAGCCAGTGTTTGTGAGTAAGAGTGTAAACTGTTATCAAGTACGCTAGGCTTAGTATGTGTACCTTATCTGTTTTCACTAGCCTGGGGAGCAGTCATTGCACTGCCAACCTTGCTTTGATGTTGCCTAATGAGGTTTTTAAAGGAGGCTATGGATGATGTGTTTTGTATGCTAGTGGGGAGAGAGTTCCATTTTTTAGCCACTGAACTACTATATAGTGTATCTCCAAAATTATTATAGCTGTTGGTGACTTCTAGTAGTAGTTTGATGATCTAAGAGGCCTTTTGGCTGAGTGATTTACTAGGTTTTTGAGGGCAGGACACTTATTGGGGAGGTAATAGAATGACAGAGGCAGAGCTGATTGTAGGTTAGGAGGTTGGGCAGTTCAAGGCAGTGGAGCTGGCTTAAAACAATACAGTGATGAGTTCTATAAGAGCAGTTTGCAGCAAAGCAGGCAATTCTGTTATAGCAGGCTTCCATTTTGCTTAGTTCAGTTTTGTTGAGATTAGTCAGAATGGGAGATGCATAGAGTAGGGTGGATAGAAGCTGAAAGCGAGCAATGGCTGAGCTTTTGTTGTTGGTAAGAAACGGTTTGATACGGTAGAGTGATCCCAGTTTGGCATGTACTTTTTTAATAGTTTAGTTGAGATGACTATCAAATTTTAGGTGGGAGTCTGTGGTTATTCCCAATAGCTTAGCCTTTTCCACTGGAACAATTGGAGTAGCATTTGTGGAGTAGGTAGTGAATTGACTGTTATCAGTGTTTTTGTTAGAACTGGTTATAATTATAAGCTGAGCTTTCTTTGGATTAAGGGTAAGTTGGGCTTTGATAAGGTGGTTTTCAGTGTCAGAATGCTAGTTGAGTTGTTTGCAGAAGAGTGGGAATATTTTGTGCAGCACAGATTAAGATAGTATCATCTGCATACTGAATGATAGATGCATGCTGTGTGGAGGTCATTTGTGAAGACTGCAAACAGTAGTGGTCCTATTATAGAACCCTGTGGGACTCCTATAGTTATGGGCAGCTGAGGAGAGAGAGAATTTTCCCATTTCACAGCCTGGTACCTGTCAATTAAGTAGCTTTGGAAACAGGTAAGAGTGGAATTTGGTAGGTGACATTGGTTTAGTTTGTTTAACAGGATTTGGTGTGAGACTATGTCAAATGCTTTGGACATATCCAAAACAAGAGTTGACACCTTCGGGCCTTCGTTTTTGAGATGGTTTATTGTGTCTATGAAGCAGAGGAGGGCTGTAGTGGTACTATGGGCAGGTCTGAAATCATGTTGAGTAGGTGACAGGTTGTTGTTGTCTAGGAGATATTTTAGCACCTGGGTATGGATGCATTTTTCTAGGATTTTGGCCAGGGGGGAGAGTATAGCAATGGGTCTATAGTTATTAGGTTCAGTGGAGGTCCCACCTTTCTGTATGGGTGTAATGTTGGATATTTTCCAGAGTTTGGGCACATAGTTTTCAACAATTGATCTGTTTATGAGTGGCGATTGGGATAGCAATAGCATCTGCTGTGAGTTTCAAGAAATAGCTGGGGAGTAGGTTGGCTGCTGTTGACGAGGTTTTTAGTTTGGAGAGCATGCTTTTGATTGAGGTAGTGGAAACTGTTTTGAGGGTAAAGCTTGTATTAATATTATTTGTGTTGGGGGATAGTGAGGTTTTAACTGCCCTGTGATACTAAGGAAAGAATTGAGTTCACAAAGAGGAAGTTGAATTTCGATGGGAACTTTAGTGCCAAGGTTGGTTGGTTTGGGGGTAGCCTTTTGGGTGGATTTTAGTAGCTGGTTTACATTTTTCCAAAATTTTGGGAGTTGTGTTTGTGTTTAGTTTGTAATGTCATGTAGTAGGATTTTTTTGTCCGGCTTAATGCATTTTTTTGCACGGTTGCACAGTTCTTGGTACCTAGTTAGGCTTTGTGTTTCTTTGGTTTTATGGTAGTAAAGACAGGTAGTGTCTCTGGATTTGAGGATATATTTGGTTTCTTTACTGAGCCAAGGGTTTGTAGAGGTTCTAACCTTGATTTTGCACAGTGAAGCAACAAGTGTCTAGGTGTTGTAGAAATGTTTTGTTGAAATATGCTACAGCCTGGTCAGGTGGGAGGGGTTTTAGGGGATCCAGTCACAGTTATTGAGTAGAGTATTGAGGACCTCAGGAGAGAATTTTTTTTTGTGTTTCTAGTGCATTTATAGTTAGCAGTTTTGCATAGGCTTGTTCTACTACATATAAGGTATATTATGTTGTGGTCACTTAAGGTATCTGGAAGGCTGCCTCTGTTGCAGTACAGTGTGGGTTTGTTAGTTAGGACCCAGTCAAGAATGGATTCCCTTTTAGATTTTGTATCGCATCTAGTTGGAATTTGGACTAGCTGCTGGTAGCCATGGAGATTTATTAGATTACAAGGTGGTTTTGATATACAGGTGAACCAATCTAGGTTGAAATCCTCCAGAATAAGGGTTTCTTGTGACTATGTGGAAGAACACCTGGATAAGAAGCCTTCAAGGCTAGCAGGTGTATTACCAGGTGGAATATAGATCACAATCATGGTGATGATCTTTTTAGGGTGAAGTTGAAGTTGTGAGACAAGTATGTCCCAATTATTGGAGGAGGGGTAGGAGTTTGTTATTTAACATAAAGTTAAGTTGGACTTGCACAGTAAGGCAATTCCACCCCCTTTACGAAGTGATCTGTCTTGTCTAATGATATTGTAGCCGGTAGGGAGAACTTCTGAGTTAGTTATGTTTTTATTTAGCCAGGTTTCTGTTAGTTATGTCTAGTGAGTAGTGTGCTATTGTGGCATGGAGTTCAGATGTTTTATTTTTGATACTTCTCATATTAATATTTCGCATTAAGAGATGGTTGGTTTTGCTGCTGTTGTTGATTTACCTAGGGATGAAGATAGTGGGGGTATTATGTTCTGATAATTGGGTTGGAGCAGTTTGTGTTGGACAAAATGGATTTGGGCCTGGATTGGGGTGGATGTCCCCACTTATGGTGAGCCTGGTGTTGAAATGGTGATACAGATGTTTGAGTTTGGTGATGAGTGTGAGAAAGTATTGTGTTTTTTTGTAGAAGGAATGAGAGCATATGTGTTTAGTTTTGAATTGGTCAGTTATGTAGTTCGTAAACAATTGTGGGCAGATGTTATTATAATGTGCTGTGTCTGTATATGAGAGTGCATAATATAGTGTTGTGCTACTAAGTTTAGGGATATTGCTAGAGTGATAACTTGTGAAGTTATAAAGAATTAAGAGAAGACAGACTGGACTTAGTTGTGTGATAGTCATGGTTATAAAGTTTAAGTCGGTTCTAGGTGGAGGTGTGGATAGGAATTATAGGGTTGTAGTATATGTGGAAGGGAAAGTAGTATCAACTCTTTCTTTGTGATTGTCCCCAGTTCTCCTCCCAAAGGTAGTCTAGTCTAGTAAATGTTGACATCCATGTCTCACATTTAGGCTTGTTGCTGCTGCCTAACTCTTCCCCAAAGTAGCCCATATCAAAACCATCTTCCTGTTTATACTGAGGATTCAGTCTAGTCCTGCCTCAAGCATTAAGGTCTGAGTTTTTATACCTCCTGTTCAAGTGCATCTGTTGAAAACTGAACACATCCTTAACATATTGCTACTCCTTACCTCTTTAGCATAATACTAATGCTTTCTTTGCTTTGAAGTCCAGTTATCTTTTGGCAACTGTGGCAGAATAACTGATTTAATAATGCCTATAGGGAATGTGAGTGGTTGGGAGTATTGTGTGGTGGAGCAAGTGGGTGTGGTGTAATGTGATCTGACTTGGGGAGCTGTGATTGGTGGAGGTGATGTGAGGTTGAGGTGTGGGTGTGGTTGGGATTACTATAAATATAGAAGTAGTGGGGACGGGTGTGAATTGCAGGCAGGGGAGCAGACAGAGCCCAAGCATTAGTGAGGGTGAATGGAGCATGGCTGATCCCACCAGGACGAAAGTAATGGGTGGCCAAAAGTAAGTGTTACTTTACAAATCTGAACAGTTTTACAAATTCCTGAGGTCTAATGGCTTACCAGCAAGCAGAATTCAATTGCTGAAGAGCACTTGTGTCCTGGTGGGTGACTAGTAATTTAAAGATGGCTCCATGCACAGCAGGAATCTAATATAGACTTGGTATTGGGGGAGGGGATAGCACAAGGGCTTTAAACCAGGTGCAATGCAAAGAAACCAGCCAAACCAGAGTGGCAAGTAGTGGAAATCTATCAGTGAAGGCCTCAGAGGGGGGTGAGTAATAATTCAAACTCTACCTGTAAAGTGAAGGAGAGAAGAGACAGCAAAGTTTATTAAGGTTGGGAGTGTGTCTTCACATTGACTTGCTTATTAGTACTCAGTTTGTGCACAGATTACAGTAGGTAGGTACATTAGCAATGAAGGGGAATGTATAGAGATGCAAATAAACAGGTGGGGCTCGAGTGATACAACAAATAGTCTCATCTTAGATGGTGAGTTTCATTAAAGCAATTGTTGACGAACCTAACTTCAACAAAACATCCTATAGCTTGCTGTCCCACCAAAATGAACAATCATGAGTTCATATGTCAGTAGAAAAAATATACAGGGAAACTTTTTTAAACAATTCATTGCAAAATGTGACTGCTGCAACTTAGTAACAGAAATGTCCATCTATGTACTTACTGTACTGTTTTACTGTTTGCACAGTTGTGCATTTGTTATACTTTAAAAAACTTCATTTTGTCTTATAACTCCATTTTTTTTTTCTTTTTTTCAGTTGCAGTTCTTTCTGATTGCAGTACATACTTCTTACAATCTCTTCACAGAGTGTGCTTTTCCAGATGGTTTCAACATTATTGTGTTTGTATACATTGTCAGTCTGATAATTCTATTCAGTAACTTTTACTTTCAGTCCTATATCAGAGGGAAAGGTAAAGCAAAACAACCTTAATTTGGGACATTATGATGTGTAATAAACTCTGTAGCTCAAAGATGTCTGTGTGTGCTTAGTTGAATATGCATGCAGTCTGTAACACTTAATTCAGTTATGAGCGGCAATCCTGAGGCAATGAGGAGAAGACCATGAACTATGACTTAAGAAGGAAAACTTCTTTAGGTTTGATTTTTGCTTATCACTATTAAACTGCATACTTATTCTCTCTTACACTGATGTCACAGTTTTGTTGCAGTGTATTACATCTTTGTCCATGTTTTTGAATGATATTGTAAGCCAATTCACACCAAAAAGTGATAGTAGGCTGTAAAGCAATTTTACTTAAGACTAAGGTTGAACGGAGGACAGTTTTTCTTAATGGAGTCATTCTTGCATTGGTTTGAATAATTTTGAGGCTTGCATTTTTTGGTTTGGATGCTGTGGGTTGGATGAGATCCACTGCCATATTATGGAGGTGCTGGATTGTACCAATTATTATGGAATTGTACTCTGGGGATTTCCAGTGGCATGTCTTTCTGCTACCCATCTGTATGCAGTGGGTAACCTTTTGTAATGAATTTCAAGCCCATTATGAAAATATCACATCTTTGCCTGGGTAAGAGCCCAGCAATTAGCAGGTATCATCCATTCCTCAGTTCTTTGAGAAAACAAGCACTCCTCACATGCTCCTATTTTGTCCACCTCTTTACAGCAAAATCCCTTTACTGAGCTCTAGTCATTGGCATTTCATTTGGAAGCTGCACTCTGTGCTATAAGTCTTTCATTTTGGTGCTGTGTATTTTGGCTGAAGAGCTTAATAAAGTTCTGGGTTCTAGCAGCAGTATTTATTTCAGTAGAAACTTGAGAAGTGTCATCTTCCATTGCTTGCAGTTTTATTTTTATCTTTGTGCTTTGTATGTACATGGTTGTATAGAAGAGTGTATGTATTTTTATGTTTTTTTTGTCATGGATTATTTCTACATTCTTTCAGACACCAGCTTTTTCTTCCCTGTGATTAGTACTGTCTCCATGGAGAATTCCGTGAGTTGCTAGAAGTTTAGTCAGTTTGGTAGCATGACAGGCAATAGGTAGGTAGTTTGTGTACTCCGGCTTTAGAGTAAGGGTTCCACATAACCATGTTGAAAACGTTTACCATTTTGAATAATTTCTTTGCAGACTGCTGCATAGGCATTATGGAACGTGCCTGTTATTGAAGTGTGCTTACTATCAGTTAGTAAAAGTCGCTTAACTGCATTGTAACAAAACATAGCATAGGCATAGTACATAAAAATAATGTGTCTGTAATGAATCATCATATTTCCCTTTATTGAGATGCAAATGATCAAAACAGAAACGTCTACTGTACAAAAAATTATCTGCTTAGCAAGTCAAATAACAAAACTGTGTGTAACATTAACAAAGTTGCTTTTTAAGGGGGACGATGCCCCCTAATCCCTGATGTCGAGACTCTCCCTTCACACACCCAGTTTTCATTCAAACTTCTTTCAAGGTAGCACAAACTCAGAAAAAATGGAAAATGGTGAAAAAAACAATAAAATTCACATTTTACATATTCTCTGAGTGGCACAACCTTTCTACAAACTAGACCACCTTTGATAAAGCAAATGCCAATGTTCTAAGATTTTGTCAAGATCTAAATGTGATTCAACAGAACCTGTGTTTTGTGATCAAGCAGAAGATCACATGATCAACAACAGTCTGCCAAAACAATGCTGTTATTGTTTATATTTAATACTTTTAGCATAGTTAGTACCGGGGATCAGTGCTATGAGCTATTAATGAGATGATGTTAGGTTGTCAATCTCGCCTTCATTCTTGCTGGATGGGTTCGGAGCCGATCCTTGGCTCCGACTCGGCACTTGCTAAGCTCGAGAGTCACTTTTACCAGCTCGAGGCAGCCCCATATCCCATGATGCAAGGCGGTAAATACCCAGATCTCGTTTGCCGCTTCGCTGATGAGGTACTCCTTTTACCAGCTCTTGGTAAGTGTTTTATTATACACATTTTAGTCACCCCATTCCTAAAATTTCTCTCTTTTATTAGGTTTTTTGTCATTTTTAGATAGTTTTACGGTCCTTAGCTAGTTTTACTATTTCCCTAGTTTGTTTTTATTTAGTCGGGCCTTCATCCCCTCCCATCCCTTCCTGTCAGGGTTTGTGTGTGGGTTTATTTTTTACTCATTTAAGTTAAATATTTCTGATTCTGGGACTGTGTGTGTTGTGAGGATAGCACTATGTCCAAAGAACAGAGGGTCTCAGGCTTCAAGAAGTGTGACTCGTGCTGTCAGAAGATGTCTCTGACAGACGGTCACACTTCTTGTATCTACTGCCTGGGACCTCTCCACCTGCAGGACTCCTGTGCTATTTGTCACTCTTTCAGCCAGAGAGTCCTGCAGGAAAGGAGAAATAAATTAATTTTGAGAGGACTTCTCAAACCGGAGGGCTCCCCGGCCAAGTCTGCTTCGGGCAAGCCCTCTAAGACCTCCAAGGCCCAGGCTTCTGCTTCTAAGCCTCCGGCCTTGGCTCCGACTCCTTTGAAGTCGAGATCGGCTCCGGCTGGAGCCGATATAATTTTGACTAAATCTTCGGCACTGATGGCTATCGGTGCCGATACTTTAACTGCCACATTGGTATCGGCTCCGACCGGCTCCGATCACCATGTGGCTAAGGCTTCGGTATCGGCGCCGACCGGCTCAGATACCATTATTTCCTTGCCTGTATCGGCTCCGGCCGGAGCCGATACATCCTTGTCTAGACTTGGAGCCGAGAAGTTGTCGGCTCCGTCTGGAACCGAGGGTTCTTCGGCTCCGATGGTTCCGTCGAGGAAGCGGTCCAGGTCTCCCTCCTTCGAGCCGATACTGTCAGCTCCGGCCTCTCCTCTTCTTTCTGAGCGGAGCCTTCGGAGCCGATCATCTAGGTCTTCCAGGCTTTCAGACCATGATTTGGAGAGAGTGGTAAGCAGATTGTTAAAATCACAGGCACTAGCCCAAATGCTTCATAGTCCGTCTCAACAGACGACTATTAGTCCACACCCTCTTCAAGTTCCTCCTTCGACTCTCCTCCAGAGCTCGGAGCCGGAGTCTATGGGAATAGTCACTGCTATGGCTGCGGGGCAGATACCTCCCCTTTCTGCTCCCTCAGCTTCTACTCTTATCTCCTCCTCGAGACCTTCCTTGGAGGGATCCGGTGGTCGGGCTTCCCTGGTCTGCTCCGAGGGGGTGAGTGGCATCGGACCCTTGTCCGACCCTGCTCTTCCCCTTGGGGCTTCGGCCTTGGTGAGCTCGGCTCCGACATCTGCCTCGGAGCCTTCCCTTTCGGTGGGCCCGGGGGTCCCTGTTTCTTCGGAGCGGGGTCTCTCAGATCTCCCTGGGAGGGGAGCCTTCGAGGTGATGAGGAGTGTGCTGGCCCCTGGGCTCAGTCAGCAGTCTATCCCCTTAGCTCCTCCCTCTATGGTGCCTGTAGATGTCTCTTCTCACTCTCTTGCTCCCGGACCGAGAGATCCACCGCCTCAGGTTTCCCCATTGGGAAGAACCCCCTCTTCCGAGGATTCTCCTGATCCGTCAGGAGATCCTCCGCGTAAGAGGACCTGTAAGAGGAAGCACCTAGACTCCCCCGAGTCTACTACTTCAGATACCGACTTAGATGAGTCGGAGGGGTCCCCTAGATCCCCCTCTGAGGATGTCTCATTTTCAGACATCCTAGAACTCCTAAAACAGAGGGGAAACTGGCCTTCCATTAATCCCTCCGAGGATGAGTCGGTATACCTAGAGGCGTTCGGATCTTGACCCTCCACCTCCTGGGTGTCTCCGCCTTTCGACCCCCTCATGGAGGTGATAGCTCGGAAGGCGTGGGCATCTCCTGATTCCGTAGAACCAGTTCCCAGGAGGCCTTCTAAATTTATTACAGCCCCTTCCGAGAAACAATTTCTTACAAAAGGTGTCCCTGTTGATGCCATGGTGGTGGCGGCCGCCACCAAGAAGGAACTTGCAGATCCTTCCGTACCAGTCCATCCTCCTAGCAAGGATTCTAGGACCATGGACAGGTATGGTAAGCAGATGTTTTCCTCAGCGACCTTTGCCATGCATTCGCTGAATTATTTATGTCACTTCACCAGACTTCCAAGGGACATCCTTAAAGAATTAGGTGAAGTAGTACAGGATCCTACAGCTGCAGGGGCTCAGGGCAAGATTGCTTCCCAGCTAGGAATCCTTAACTCCATAACCAACTCCTCCATGCGGCTGATTTCGTATGCAGCAGATGGAGCGAGTAGAGCTGCAGGGACAGGAGTGGCTCTTAGACGTCAGTCCTGGATGCGGCTCTGTAATTTTGCAGATCCCTTTAAGGCGTCCTTCACAAACTCTCCCTTCGATGGATCAACTTTGTTTGGTCCTCAGGTGAAGGATACGTTGACCAGATGTGAGCAAGACGGCAAGACTCTTTCTGCAGTAGGAGTCCGTTTTTCCACCCCTTCTAGGCCTTACCCTAAGGGACAGAAGGGCGGAAAGATGTGGTTCCGTAAATCTCAGGGAGTCACGCCAGACACACGTGGTCAGTTTACCCTAGGGGCAGAGGGGGTAATAATAACAGACGCCGCCCTAGAGGCAGAGGGGGTCCGCAAAACCAGGGAAGCAGAGAGCCTCTCTCTGACAAGCCCTTCCAGCATCCCTGAGGTGTTGCCCCACTGTCCATCCTTGGAGGCAGTCGGGGGAAGATTATCGCTGTACCCAGAAGCCTGGCTTTCCCTTTCACAAGACAAATGGGTACAGTCGATCATATCCGAGGGTTACAAGATTCCTTTCGAGGAAAGTCCCTTCTCTCACAAAAATTCCCTTCCAGATGTTCCACCCGGTCTAAGGGAAATCGCAAAATTAGAAGTATCAAAGCTTCTACACAAAAGGGCCATTCAGCCAGTTCCAACAGACCATCCAGAGCCCGGAATCTACTCAAGGTTCTTTTTGGTTCCCAAAAAGACGGGAGATTGGAGACCAATATTGGACCTCAGCAGGCTCAACAAATCTGTGAAAAAGACAAGATTTTGGATGGTCACACTTCAATCAATTTTGCCCTTCCTGGGCAAAGACAACTGGATGTGCTCAATAGACCTTCAGGATGCGTACTATCACATAAAAATCCACAGATGCTCCAGAAGGTTTCTGCGCTTTCGGTTGGGGTCCAGTCATTTTCAATTCAGAGCCCTGCCCTTTGGTCTCACTACAGCCCCCAGAGTGTTCACCAAATGTATGGCAGTGGTCACGGCTCACCTGAGACGTCAAGGATTCCAGGTGTTTCCGTATCTCGACGACTGGCTCCTCTCAGCCACCACCAGGCATCAACTTCTCCAAGCCAGGGATTACACCCTAAATCTCTGCACTCAGGAATTTCGATCAACTATGAAAAATCCTCCTTATTGCCCTGCCAGTCTATTACTTTTATAGGCGCAAATTTGGACACTGTTCGGATGTCAGCAAACCTCACAAGCCAGAGAATCCTAGATATCCAAAGCCATGTGCGGATCATCCTTGCCAGCAAAAAGGTGCAAGCCAGACTGGTCCTAAAAGTATTGGGCCTCATGGCAGCTGCCATTACTCTTCTTCCTTTGGCCCGCTTTTACATGCGTCTCCTTCAATGGATGTTGTTCACCCAATGGTCCTACCAACAACTTCCCAAATTTGCAAAAACCACCTATCCTGGTGGATTTCTTCTCCCCAGGTTCATCAGGGCAGACCCTTTGTTTCCCCGGCCCCGGTAGCCACAGTCACTACGGACGCCTCCCTGATCAGGTGGGGGGGTCATTATCAGGGCAGGATGGTTCATGGGATGTGGCAACCATTCGAATACCACCTGCACATAAATGTCTTAGAGATGAGAACGGTGCTTTTAACGTTGCAAGCCCTCAACGACTTTCTTCCCTTGGGAACAATTGCAGTTCACACGGACAACATGTCCGTAGTGTGGTACATCAACAAGCAGGGTGGAACCAAATCCTACCCCTTGTGTCGAGAGGCTCTCAGACTTTGGCAATGGGCGATCTCCTCTCATCGGTTTCTGGTAGCAACGCATATCCCTGGGAAAAACAACATTTTAGCGGACAGATTGAGCAGAGCTATACTCATGCCTCACGAGTGGTCTCAAACAATCTATAGTGGAGGAGATTTTTCAGAAGTGGGGCCGCCCATGTTGCGATCTTTTTGCTACTCCCCAAAACAGCAAATGCCCAGCCTTCTACTCTCTCTTCCCACTTCCGGGCCATCGCCCCAGAGACGCTCTTACCCAAGATTGGCCCCAGGGACTTCTTTATGCCTTTCCTCCCTTTCCATTGATACCACAGGTACTCCAGAAAGCTACCGTTTTGAGAGCCAAAATGATTCTCATTGCCCCGTATTGGCCTTGACAAATTTGGTTTCCGTTCCTCCATCGTTACCTTTTGGCGCAGCCCTGGCATCTGGACCCAGTGCCAGATCTTCTGATCCACCAATCGGGTCAGCTGCATCGGTCCATTCCTTCTCTCAACCTCACAGCTTGGTTGCTCCACTTCCTTCCTTAGCCAGGCTTCCTATGATCTCTAACCCTGTTAGGGATATCATAGTGGCTTCCCTTAAATCCTCTACTAGAAGGATTTACACTAGCAAGTGGAAACGCTTCTCCCTTTGGGCGAAATCAAGGAACATAGATCCCTTTACTACCCCTGTTCATGCAGTTTTGGATTTTCTAGCGGAAATCTTTCACTCGGGTTCTTTATCTTCCACGGTCAAAGTTCATTTGGCTGCGATCTCGAACTTTCATGTGGGATTTGCAGATCACAGCATTATGTCCCACAAGCTTTGTAGAGCTTTTCTAAAAGGAGTTTTTCTCCTCAAACCTCCTGTCAGGAGTCCTCCTCCTCAATGGGATCTGAATCTAGTGCTGACATCCTTAATTCTTCCTCCCTTTGAGCCATTTCTTTCATGGAAGACACTCTTCCTTGTCACTATTACCTCGGCTAGGAGAGTGTCAGAACTTCATGCCCTTTCTGTTCGTCCCCCATATTTGGTCTTCCACAAGGACAGAGTATCCTTGAGAACTAATCCATCCTTTTTGCCCAAGGTTGCTTCAAAAACAAATTTAAACCAATCTATTGATCTCCCTGTATTTTTTCCCAATTACTCCAACAGATCGGAACAAAAATTACATTATCTTGATGTTCACCGCCAACTCAGATATTATTTGGACAGAACAAAACAATTCAGAAAGTCTGATCAGCTCTTTCTTTCCTATGCTGAAAATAAGAAAGGCCTCTCTGTTTCCAAAGTGACCTTGTCTAGATGGCTATCTTCCACCATTTCCGAAATCTATCAACTTAGGGGCAAACAGCTGTGCTCAAAACCAAAGGCACATTCCACTAGTGGCTTAGCCACTTCTACAGCCTTTCAGGCTAGACTACCCTTAGATACTATTTGTGCAGCAGCCACTTGGGCCACTCCTCATACCTTTGTTTCTCAGTACAAATTGGATTTGGCCTCCAGGGATAGAGCCAGTTTTGGTTCTACGGTTCTCAAGAGTCTGTTCCAATGAGCCACCCAGGATAGAGGTGCTAGGGACGCGGTCCCATCCAGCAAGAATGAAAGCGAGATTGACAACCTAACATTTAGAAGTTATGTACATACCATAACGTTCCATGTTGGTTGTCTTCTCTCACCTTCTTTCTTGCGACCCTCCCTCCTGCCCCCTTGCCTGGACAGATCTTGATCTCCCTTGTCTCTGGAAGATTGCTTCTTTTGGGCACCAGTTAGTTCTAGTTTAGTTATCTGGTTTCCCCTTACAGCCTTTTTAGGCTAATTGCTCTTCTTTCCTTAGTGGAAAGTTTTTATGCTAGGTAGTTTTCCCTCTAGGTTCCAAACGAGATCTGGGTATTTACCGCCTTGCATCATGGGATATGGGGCTGCCTCGAGCTGGTAAAAGTGACTCTCGAGCTTAGCAAGTGCCGAGTCGGAGCCGAGGATCGGCTCCGAACCCATCCAGCAAAAAAGAAGGCGAGAGAAGACAACCAACATGGAAAGTTATGGTAGGTACATAACTTCTAATTTTGTGTAGTCCTTTGATTCCCTCAACCTCTGTTTGCCAGCATCTGGGCAAACTGGGACAGGCTGCTGATTGGTTTTCTGAAGTGGATGAACCTATGAATCTAACTCTTGCTACTTACATGTAGCACCTAGACTGAAAAGACCACTGTGGTTTCATGTGTGGTGTTTCACTTAGATGCAAACACATCATTGGAGGTTTTTGCTGTATATATTTCTTGTAGCTGTATGTTTTTTATGCATGACACATTTAAGGGTACCATTGAGACATGTCTTAATACTGCACAGCTGTAATTACCTTGATCTGTTTTATATATTGTTAACTACTGGTCATATCTTAGATGTAAACACTTTTCCCCTCCCATATATAGCTAACTTCTTTCTAACTCAAAAAAGTCCATCCTTTCCCCATCCCTGTCTCACCTAATATCTCTATCTCTTTACCTCTGACTCATGTTCCTCTGCATAATACTATTCTTTAAAAAACAAACATATTAACATCAACAATTACAATCTCCTCTACAAACTTTAACTACTTACTTTACTCTTGAAAATTTACTTTTTACAGTAGTTAAATAAAATTGCATCCTAACATCTCTGTCTGCTAACTGTATATATTCAGTTTTAGTACATAACTTTGAAATTTCAACTGTAGATCTCCAACTAGACATACCATTTTAATGTACATATTCACAGTGACAAATGCCACAATGTTTTGAATATATGTATGCAAAGTGAATGTCTTCTGTATTTTGTAATTGTAAAAACTGTACAGCTTTTTTTCTCCTTGTACAATGAAAATTTTCTGTTATGTATTTTGCAACGCTCTCTGTACTTATATCTGTAATAACTGTGAACCCCTTACCCTGGGGCCGCGAATGAAAATGGGATCAAGCCCAGATGGACTTTTCCAAGTAAGCAAAGATAAATAAACAAATAGTGCCAAATGTATTCAAATGTTGCCAAACAAGATCTGATGAATTGGTATGTAGACAGCGAAATGGAACATTGCTGTGCTTCTGCCGTTTGATCATTATTGGTGCTTTATTTTTGTGTACAGAAAAAGAGCTGATTACAGCTTAAAACAGGAAAAAGACAACATTGTAACGCACCACTGTGATGTCAGTGAGGTGCATAATAAGTTTTGTATGCACCATTCAGAGCGGTTATGCTAAGGAATCACTGTGGAACTTAGACAACACCCACAATGGAATAGTGCTGGGAACACCTTCCAAAGCTATAAAACACTTCACACTGCCACACAAATAAAGGTATATTGAAGTGTTTAACAGCTTTTAAAGCTGTCAGTCAATATGAGGCACACTTAGCTTTAGGTTGTCATCAGTGTGAAATATCGAAGTGTATTACAGCTTTCAAAGTTGTATAACACTTCATGTCCCCACACTTTTTCCTTCTCTAACTTGTAATATGTCTGGGTAGCTAAAGTTCAATGTACCTCAAACAAAACTGAGCAAAATTGCTGATCATAGTTATTTGTTAATGTGTTTGAAAAATGTATTCGATAAATTCAGGCTGAGAGCATCATTTCTCAAATCACATCAACAAAATTATGATTGGTAACCCAATCATTATCCTCGTTTCACACAAACCAGAACTGCTGCTAAAGTGAAAGACAGCAAATTTCTGTGGGATGTAGTATCGCGCTTTGGTCTGGTGAAAAGCTCCTATGTTTCTTATGGTATCAGAAATCTATGCTGCAGCACAGTCTTTGATGATATGGAGAAGAGATTACCACTTACTGTAAAACTTTATCTTTATTCTGTTGACAAAAGGAAATTTTTGTATACATAACTCAGTTTCTGTATTAATTTATTCTCCAGTCACCAGTTTAAGGCAGTTCTGGGTGTCAGGGAGATCACTCTTGTGCAAGGCAGAAGCCCATCACCGGATGCACACATACACTCTCACACAAATTGCAAACTTACTGCCAAAACTGAGGGATTGTGAGTTCAAGTACAGCATACCTTTGGAATGTAGGTGGAAACTACTGTACCACAGGAGAATGTACAGACTCCATACTGACAGCATCCAGGCTGAAAATCAATTTAAAGAAAAAAATGCAGAGATGAAAAAGCTTATCACTGCATCTTGTGTGCAGAGTGATTATCATTTTGTACAGGATTTAGAAAGGCACCCTTTTGTGAAAGTTATTCTGCCATGTTTTAAAACCATGTACAGTGTGAAATTTATGTTGTACCATGTGAGCTGCTTGGCAGTTTATTTTATTTTTTTCGATTTGTAAAACTTAATATCCCGCTCATTCCTTCTTATTTGGGTATTATACACACCGTGGAGAGAACGAAGACACTACAATGGATATAAAAAGTGTACACACCCCTGTTGAAATACCAGGTTTTTGTGATATAAAAAAATGAGACCACAATAAATCATTTCAAAACTTTTACCCACCTTTAATGTGACCTATAACCTGTACAGTTCAATTGAAAAACAAACAAATCTGTTAGGGAAAAAATATAAAAAATAAAAAATGTACAGTCAGCTGGTTGCATAAGTGTGCACACCCTTAAACTAATACTTTGCTGAAGCACCTTTTGATTTAATTACAGCATTCAGTCTTCTTGGGTAGGAGTCTATCAGCATGGCACATCTTGGTTTGGCAATATTTGCCCACAATCCCTTGCAAAAATGCTCCAAATCTGTCAGATTGCAAGGACATCTCTTGTGCACAGTCCTCTTCAGGTCACTCCACAGATTTTCTATTGGATTTAGGTCTAGGCTGTGGCTGAGCCATTCCAAAACTTTAATTTTCTTCTAGTGAAGCCATTCTTTTGTTGATTTGAATGTATGCTTGGGGTCATTGTCATGTTGAAATGTGAAATTCATCTTCAGCTTTCTTGCAGATGCCTGAAGGTTTTGCACCAAAAGAGACTGGTATTTGGAACTGTTTATAATTCCCTCCACCTTAACTAAAGCCCCAGTTACAGCTGAAGAAATGCAACCTCAAAGCATGATACTGCCACCACGATGCTTCACCATGGGGATGGTGTTCTTTTGGTGATGCGAAGTGTTGTTTTTGCACCAGGCGTACCTTTTGGAATTGTGGCCAAAAAGTTCAACCTTGGTCTCATCAGACCATAACACATTTCCCCACATACTTGTGGGAGACTTGATGTATTGTTTTGCAAATTTTAGCTGGGCTTGGATGTTTTTCCTGTGTAAGAAAAGGCTTCTGTCTTGCGTCCCTACACCATAGCCCAGACATATGGAGAATACAGGAGATTATTGTCACATGTAGTACACAACCAGTACTTGCCAGAAATTCCTGCAGCTCCTTCAGTGTTGCTGTAGGTCTCTTGGCAGTCTCCCTGACCAGTTTTCGTCTTGTCTTTTCATCAGTTTTGGAGGGGATGTCCAGTTTTTAGCAACATCACTGTTGTCACATATTTTCTCTACTTTTTGATGACTAGCTTCACTGTGTTCGATGGTATATCCAATGCTGTGGAAATTTTTTTTACCCTTCCGACTGATACCTTTCAACAATGAGATCTCTTTGATGCTTTATAAGTTTTCTGCAAACTATGGCTTTTGCTGTAGCAGGCAACTGAGTAAATGTCAGGAAAATCCTGCTAGGACAGCTGAACTTTATTTGGGGTTAATAAGTGTCACTTTATTTGACGGCAGGTGTGTACCCAAGAAGACTGATTGCTGTAATTAAATCAAAAGATGCTTCAACAAAGTACTAGTTTAAGGGTGTGCACACTCATGCAACCAGTTTATTGAACATTTTTTTATATTTTTCCCCCTAACATATTTGTTTGTTTTTCAATTGAATTGTGCAGGTTATAGGTCACGTTAAAGGTGGGTAAAGTTTTGAAGTGCTTTATTGTGGTCTCATTTTTTTATATCTCAAAAACCTGGCATTTTAACAGGGGTGTGTACACTTTATATATCCACTGTATGTGAACCAGGTATTTTTGTTGTTCTTTGTGTTTGGATTTTTGGCTACACAGACACACACACACTGGGTTAGTGTTTCCGTGTTACAGTACTGATGAACAAACCGGCAATGATGCCCTGTAATTTTTGCACCATTAGTACCCACTAACATTTAGCTTAAATGATTGACACACATGGATCCTGTTCAGTGATTTTAGTCCTCTTTTGTCCTTATTATGACCTGACTACCAGTGAGAACAATGCAATACATTTGTTCTTATTAATTTTTTTCTCCAAAGTGTAAGGCAGTGAGATTTGTTGCTAGTAAGCCAGCTTTATGCAAATAAAATCAGAATCCCGCCTTTCAAGGCTATGAAATCCAGTAATAAGCATCAGTCTGTCATATATAACCTTCCATTATCTGTCAGTGATGGCTGGTTCACACATTGGTTATGGACACAGATGCGTACAGACCTTCCATTCCATGTAATTGATAACTAATGTAGCATATCAGCCATGCGGACAGACCTTTCTACCAACTCTTCTGGAACAAGAATTGTAAGATACTGTTGGCCAGTCAATTTTCCCTCAGCCATATTTACCTATGTATAAAAATATTTTCTACAGTGTAGTACAGGGGTGCTTAACCTTTTCCTTCTCTGGTCTGCTCAGCACTTGTGTATAGTTGTAATCCTTTAGTCACTGATGATGTCACAGTGTTATGCCAGGGTGTTGTTACATCCCTAAGTACCTTTCAGCAACATTTTGTTGCCTCTGGTTCTGCTTAGTTAACCCACATTTCATATTGTTGGGCATTTGAATGCTGGGTCAACTTTCATTATTAAGTTCCCACTCTCTGCACCCACAAAATTATGTTAGGGATTTGTGGGATGTATAGACTTAATTATTGCACTCTCAGGCCCACCTTTACTGAAATGGCTTGTGAGATTCCTGAAGCTAAATCTTAAGCAGTTTACCAAGCACATTATTAGAGAGGCCACTGAATGAGAGGAGATGGTTGCACTCTGTTCCAAAAAAAAAAATAGAATAATTCAGTGTCAGTGGTTCAACAGATAGCACACTTGCCTTTGGTGCTAGAGATCATAACTCTGTTGCTTCTATTCCCACCCCAGATGCATGAATTAATTTTTAGTACTGATACTGTAGCACGCCATCCTCCAGATGAGAGTGTAAATCAAGACCCATCTGTCTGAGTTGGTGGTCACTCAGATGGATGTAAAAGATCCCACAACACCTATCAAAAAGAGTAGGGAAATATATAGTAGTATAAATACCATCTTAGATGTCCCTGAAAAAGAGCTCAATAGCCTAGTGGGACTAACCTGGTCAATAAAAGGATAAATAAAATTAAAAAAAATGTATAATGTTATACAAGTTAATTGTGTGATAACTGGATGCAAAAACTACTCTACAGTATTTGTATGAAGTCACGATAAGGCATGAATAAGTACTGCATCACTGTTCTGTATTATTAACCTGAGATATTAAACCACCAGTGACTAGAGTGGAGAAAACACCACAAGGAACAAATATCCCACTATGTGCTGTTGCCTCAAAAAAATCCACAGGCATGAAATGATCCAAAATATTGGTAAAAACACAGGTTTATTACTCCAGCCAGTCAAAGCAGTAAAATAGCTTAAAAACCATACAGGATAAATAACACAACTGTAGTATATCCAACACAGTCAAGCACTTTCGTCCTGCTCTAGGACTTCTTCAGAACTGTGTTTGCTAAAACCCACTCTTTTATACTGACAATTAACTAATTAAGATTTGAATCATGTTAGCCCTATACAATCTGTTAAAAAGTGTGTAGTAAATTTTAATGTTTCTGTAAATGAAAGCAGTGTTGTTTACTGAACTAGGTTCTTTTCTGTTACAAAATAGTGGCCCTATGTTTCAATTCAGGTTTTATAGATAAAGATAGCTTCTGACTCCATAGCATTTCCCATCAGCATCCTAATAGGTCTCTACTCGAATCCTATGTACCCAAACTCTGGCGTTCTGCTTTCATTCTTCCACTTCACAAAGGAGGCAAAAATTGTAACATCTCCAATTTCCGTCCCATTGCCATCCTCTCCCCTATATCCAAAATCCTAGAAAAATGTATCCACCTACAGCTCATGCCTTTCCTTACTGAACACCAACTACTCTCTCCAACCCAGCACAGCTTCCGCCCTGGACACAGCACTAACACTGCCCTTCTCTCCTTCCTTCATTCTGTGAACTCTGCACGTGACTCCGGTAATTTTGTGTCATCTGTTCTACTAGACCTATCCAAAGCCTTTGACACCATCTCCCACTCCCTCTTTCTAAACCACCTCTCTGACCTCACCCTGAGTCAAAAAGCTCTTTGCTGGTTCTCCAGCTACCTTTCAAACAGGTCCCAAGCTGTGAAGTGGGACCAAGCTACGTCTACCTTCCTTCCTACCCCTACTGGAGTACCCCAAGGTTCCATTCTTGGCCCATTACTATTCAATATCTTTATTAACAACTTTCATAAAGCCATCCCCAACACCACAATTGTGCAATATACTGATGATTCCACTCTGATCTGCCAAGCCCCTTATCTAACAGAGTTCCAAGCTCTAACTCAAACAGCATTTTCAACCACCGAAAACTGGATGTTCCAAAACCACCTCTCCCTAAATGCCAACAAAACCAAGATCCTGCTCTTCTCCCCCTCCAAATCCTCATCTCTCGACAAAAACTCTTTCCAAATAACCAGTCGTAACAACTCCACAATTGAAATAGTAACCTCCACTAAACTTCTTGGTGTTACAATAGATGGCCAGCTCAAATTCAATACTCATATTCAACTAAACATCAAACAAACACACATAAAACTTGGCCTACTGTATAGAAACATCCACTTTCTGTCCCCGTCCACTAGACTAACCCTTGCCTCTACTTTCCTCCTTCCATCTCTACTATATGGCGCTCCTCTGCTCACTAACCTATCTTCTACCCTTACCTCCAAATTGGAACAATGCTACAATAAAATCTCTACATTTGTCACTAAATCCAAATCCTCCTTGCATCACTGCACCTCCCTTCACTCTCTAAACTGGCTTGAACTCCCAAATCATCTTAACTTTCTCCAACTCACCACAGCTACTGTTCCATCCTACTAACTGTCCTGCACTTTCGAATATTCTTCAACCCTATACTCCCCTCAGATCCCTTAGGTCTTCTCACCAAAACCAGATCACAGTACAAAAACCAAAGCACCTAGCAGGCCAACTTCTCTTATCCTTCACCCTTGCTAAACAATGGAATGCCCTACCCACCTCCCTAAGAACCTGCAACAACTTAACCAACTTCAAAACCCAACTTTATTCTCACCTTTATCTAAATAGGATATGCAACTGTACCCTTCAACCAACACCTGTCCAATTATCCCCCCTTTCTCTCCAGGCTAACCTCTATACCTTCATAATCCTCCTCTAAGCCCACTTACAATTCTAAATGTAGTAGCTACTAAAGCATTTTTTTCCTCTTTTGCTTAAGCTACCCAGGCAAACCTCCTTACCTTCCTCTCCTCAACTAAAATACTAATTGCATTAAGCTTCTAAACATTTAAAGTTTTTAATGTTTTAATTTTTCTTCTTTACCTTTTCTTTGCTTTCTATACATATGGCAATCTTTTTCCCACTGAACTTAACTGAAATTGTTAATACTTTTTGCTTTGAGCCAGCTGATATTGGTATTGTAGTCTATTTTTGTAAAAAAACTGTTAATTGTAATGTTATCTGTGTCTGAACTCTTATTTGTAATTAACATTGTTGTTAATGTGGAGCTTTTCTCCCTGGGCCTCCACTGAAAACGGGGCCCCCAAGCCCAGTGGACCTCCCCGGTAATCAAACTGAAATAAATAATATAAATAAATAAATAGATACATTGTCGTTGATGCTTGGGGTTACCGTAGCATTAAGTCTCAATTGCCACCTCATTTCTGCCCTCTCCAAGTTGTTTTTCCAATTACCCCCTCTCGGATTACTACCAGTAACCTCCAGAATACCAAATAAGAGTGATTGGGATTATTTTTAATATGCCTGTGTAAAGCATTATTTTTATCATGTTTTCTCACAGCATACAAATGTTCATAGATCCTCCTTCTAAAAGTTCTTTCAGTTCTACCTATGTAGAAATGCTGACATTCCTGACAAATAGCTATATATACTAGTCCTTTCATAATACAGGACCCTGTTGCTAATTTTATCTCCCTATCCCTTACTTCCAACCATACTGAGGTTCCCACTAAGATGTACCTACAATGTTCACAAGTTCCACATCTAGTTGTCCCTCTCACATTGTTCTTAGCATTAATGGGATGTTCCATTAAAAATTTTAAATTGTAATTAGTTTTGAAAACAAATGTTTTTTTTCCTACTGCATCTAATATTTCCTCGTTCCCTTTAAACAACACCCAATTTTTCTTAACAATATCCCTAATCTTACTACTTGTTTCTCCATAAGTCACCACCATGGATTGGGTATAATCTTTCCTTGTATTTGTTTCATTCTCCTTCACTAAATAGGATCCCAGCAGGGGTTTATACCTACTACCCCACTCACTAATAACTAGCTCACAAATGGGTAGTACAAATTCTAACGGGTAACCTCTTTCAGAAAAAAATGTTATTAGTGTGCCCATTTCTCCCTTTACTATATCAATGTTAGAACACATTCTTGCTACCCGGACCATTTGACCGTTTACTATGTTTCTTTTTGTATATAACGGGTGGCTACTTTTAAATTCTAAATAATCATTTGAAAAAGTGGGTTTTCTGTAAATTTGAGATTTGAATTTGTTGTTTTCATAATTCTTATTAAGTAAAATATCAAAATATTGATACTGTCATTATTAGAAGTACCAGTAAATTTAAAATATTCGCTTAAATTACACAATTAAAGAACACAGTTCTGAAGAAGTCCTAGAGCAGGATGAAAGTGCTTGACTGTGTTGGATACGCTACAGTTGTGTTATTTATCCTGTATGGTTTTTAAGCTATTTTACTGCTTTGACTGGCTGGAGTAATAAACCTTTTTTTTACCAATATTTTGGATCATTTCATGCCTGTGGATTTTTTTGAGGCAACAGCACAGAGTGGGTTGTTTGTTCCTTGTGGTGTTTTCTCCAGTCTGGTCATTGGTGGTTTGGTTTCTGCAGTTTTATTTTACCAGTGGTACGTGTTGCCAGACTCAACGGATTTTTCAAAAAGTTGAAACATCAGGAGTTTTCCTTTTTGGCTGGGCAGAAAAATGAGTGATATTGGTATGCCTTCTGTGTTCGAAGAGAACAATGCTTTTGATGGATCAAATAACTTAACCAACGCTGAGAACGGAGTTCTTGGGGACAATAATATTTTTCAGCTTGTCCTCACATTGACAAACAAAGTAACTCAACTGCAGGAAGCTGTTGAGAAACTACAACATCCGAAGGCACAGGACTCTGAGGTCAAAGGGAGCTGACAAGACAGTGTTGTGGGTGAATCATCATCAGGAGTGACAAATCGAGGCTCTAGGGGAAACATGGCGATGTTAACAATGGCCACGACCGGCTCTGTTCCTTGTGGACAGAAACCAACTTCAGAGACTGTGGGGCATAATGTAAATAGGTTCCAGGACTGGTTCAATAGTGACTTTAGGTTGTTTGACGTTCGCACAGAAGACGTGGAGGAGAACATGGACAAAAAACTCAATAATTTAGAACAATCGCTTTGTAAGGTACGTAACTTACAATGCGATAATGCATATTTAGCAGAATGCATTAAAAACCGCAAAGTACCTAAGGGATTAAGGGTTTATAAATTCCCTAATGGACTTAAAAGGGGACAGAAAGAATGTGATGAATTATGTGAAATGTTTGATCATCATAGGTTCGAACTCATGGAGTTTATTATTAAGTTAAACAATAATAAGGTCAAAGAAATGCTTGTTGATATTGAGAAATGTAATGAAGCTATTTTAAATGATGTTCATTTTACCAATGTTTCTGTGAAATATATGTTTTTTGACAAAGTTGAGGAATAAGTAGAAATTAATATTGAAAGGAAAAAAAGAAAGTTAGCTAGGGATGAGAATGAGTATAGATATCAAACAGCTTACCCCTTTCCAAAATCTTACTTTGGTGAAAGTTATGAAGGAGACAATGTTTCAAGGGCTGAAATGTTTGATAACAGGCAGGGCAATCCTCAGAAAGAAAGTGTAATGGAAAGTGTGTATGATCAATACCCACCCTTAAGAAGATCCGAGAGGTTACAAAATAAAAGAAACAATTATAGGAACCATAAAGGTTTTTTACCTCAGGGTCCTACCAGGGGGAAAGGTTTCCTGCCGCAGAACAAGTGGAGGAAGAACAGCTACAAGTAACACTTAATGAAGTGGGGCAGGAAGTAGACATTCTAAGCTCTTTTGATGGGTTGCTGCTGTCTTACCAGAGTTTTAATATTTTTAATTACGCTGGTATTAATATCGATAAGAATATTTTCACCTTACTAATGAAAGGTAGTAAATCTGTTCCCTCTAAAAAAGATGATGTAAGCTCTGTGTTAACTGAATTAAAAAACTTTTTACAAGGAAAATGAACCTAAAATGCATGTTTAAGGACAACAACATGGCTAGGGAAAAGGAATGGCTCCGAAGAAAAAGTTGATCTGAAGTAGGAGAATTCATTTGTCAGCAACCTGTGGGTATGGATCCGATATCGGATCCGAACCGGCATGGTTTATCCAGCTATGGATCCGAGCTCCTAGCTCCTCCCCTCACCCATAATGCCCTGCTCTCCCTACATGACCTCAGATCTAGTTTGCCGCGCATGGTAAAGGCTGGGTCGTCAGAGCTCCAAAAGCTAAGTTATAGTATTCTTTATTAAAGGGTTTTAAAATTTTTAAAACTTTAAATTTGAGTGAAAGTTATAGGTTTCCCTTCTGTTTATATCGTTTTTGGGTTAATTTAATATAGTTTTTACCCTCCCCTTGCTGGATCGTAGTTGGTGTGTGTGTGTGTGTGTGTGTGTGTGTTTTTTTGGGGGGCCTTTGTGTGAGTGTTTTAGTTTATTGTTACTTTTAAAAAAAAAAAAAAATAGTGATGTCTGAGGCCCCAAAGGCTGTTTTTTCAAAGTGCTCCGAGTGTGGCCATAAGCTTTCCCCTGCTGATGGCCACACTCGGTGCGTTCGATGCCTTGGGGTTGAACACCTCACTTCAGGGTGTTCAATCTGTGCAGGGTTCAAGCCCAGGGCATTGAAGGAGCGGAGGTCGAAGCTGGTCTTGGCGGGACTCTTGCCCCCGGACTCAGCTTCGGCCCCCGCCCCCCTTGGTGGTCACTGCTTCAGCAGTCCCTGCCTTGCCTGCTCCCCCTCCTCCACCCGGGATTCAAACTCCCGCCAAAGGGTCGGAGGAGAGGGAAGCCAGGAAAAAGGACCGGAGAGAGAAGCACCACAAGCGGCGGGCCGAGACCTCTGTTTCGGCCCCGCCGGCTAAGCGGGCTTCTCCTCCGGCCTCTCTGGCTGCTGGCTCTCCCCCTCCTTGGCTCCGGTCCCCGTGCTTTTCACCGGAGCCTGAGGATGAGGAGACCCGACCTCCTTCGAGGCTATCGAGGCGGCACTCAAGGCCTACCTCAGTAGCCTCGTCAAGGTCTACTTACAGCCTCTCCGATGCTGATCTGGACCGGATGATACGAAGGTTCATCCAGGACCAGATGCAGATGGGAGTGCTCCTGCCTCCCCCCCCCCTCTGGGGGGGAGCTTGACGCCCTTTTTTAAGCCTATTGCTCCTTCTCCGACCCCCTACCCAGGTTCGGATCGCTCGGAGCCGGGCAGCCTCGGAGCCGCGGGTGAGTCGGTGCCGACAGTACTGGGTACTTCGGATCCGACCCTGCCCTCGAGTCTGTCGGATCCGACCTCTCGGAGCCTTGGCCCGAGCTTCGGATCCGAGGGACTCAGTGTGCCTTCGGCACCGTCCTTGTCGGAGCGCACTGGTCCCTCGGATCCGAGGGGCTCGGCGCCGGCTCCGATCCACTCATCGGATCCGAGGGGGAGCCAACTTTCGGATCCTATTGTCGAGGCTGGCTCCCCCTTGGCCTTTGTAGTGGAGAGGGCTCTGTTGAGGGCATCCGGACCCCGACCCTTGCTTCGGCTCCGTCCCGCACTCCATCTGCTCTGGGCCAGGCTTCCATCACCCGGCCACTGGGACAGCCCGCTTCACTGCCCCAAGCAGTTCCTGTGGTTCTGGACATTGCTGGTGAGAGCTCCTCGGACAGCCACCCCGAGGAAGCACTCGCAAGCATTCGTGTAAAAGGAGGCACATAGACTCCCCCGAGTCTTTGACCGAAGACACTGACTTGGAGGAAGGGGAAGGCTCCCCAAGATCACCCCCTGAGGATGTCTCCTTCGGAGACATCATGGAAATGTTACGGATCAGAGGTGGGTGGTCTGCCCCAAAGTCTTCTGGACGAGTCAGTGTTCTTGGAGGCATTTGAAGCAGGCCCGTCTACCTCTTGGGTGTCCCCTTCTGCCGACCCCCTGGTGGACCTTATTACCACCAGGGCGTGGAAGGACCCGGACACCGTGGAGCCAATCCCTAAGAGGCCCGACAGGATCCTCAGCCCCCCTGCTGACCGTGCCCACTGGAGCAAGGGACCCCCGGTAGATGCCATGTTGTCGGCAGCAGCCACTAAGAGGGAACTCGCCCAGGAGAGTCCCTCAGTCCATCCCCTGAGCAAGGAGTCTCAGATGATGGACCGTTTGGGGAAGCGAATCTTTAGTTCAGCGACCTTCTCAGTGAGGGCGCTCAACTATTTGGCACACATCATTAGGATGCAGCACGATCTTATCAAGGAATACGCTGCATCCCCCCCCAGAGTCCATATCGGAGGAGGACAAACTTATGCACTCCACCCGTATGGCCACTCTTCGTTCTGTGACTAACACCTCTATGCGGTTACTTTCCCACGCTACCGAGGGAGCCGCTAGAGCTGCGGGAGCGGGCCTAGTCACAAGACGGCAGGCCTGGCTCCGCCACTGCGATTTTATGTAGCCCTTCAAGGCGTCATTCGTGAACTCCCCCTTTGACGGTTCTACCCTTTTTGGCAAGACGGTTCGCGATACCTTGGTTCAGAGCGAGAAGGACGGGAAGACGCTGTCTGCCGTCGGAGTCCGCTTCTCTGTGCCCCAGCGGTCCTACTCTAGGAACCAAAAGGGCCAGAAGAAGATGTGGTTCCGGAAGTCGCAGCATTCCCAACCCGCTCCGGACAACCAGTCCTTCCGCGGCAGAGGAGGACAGGGAGGACGCCGCCCTAGGGGCAGAGGGGCTCCCAGGAACTTTGGGTCCAGAGAACCCTTCTCTGAACAGCCCACGCAGCAACCCTGAGGGGTTGCCCGACTGCTCCACTCTGGAGGCAGTCGGGGGACGTTTCTCGGAGCACCTAGCGGCATGGGAGTCCATTACATCGGACCGCTGGGTACTCCGGATTATATCCAGAGGTTACAAGGTCCCCTTTCTTCATGTCCCAAAGTTAAAAATCCTCCCCGATGTTCCACCCGATCAGAGGGAGGCCGCTTCAGCAGAAATTGGCCATCTGCTGAGAAAAAGAGCCATCCAGCCCGTCCCCAGACCAGATCGGATCAGGGTTCTACTCCAGGTTCTTTTAGTGCCAAAAAAGATGGGGGACCTAAGACCCATTCTAGACCTGTCCCTGTTGAACCTGTCAGTTCCCAAAGAGAAGTTCCGGATGGTCATTTTGCAGTCCATCCTCCCCCTTCTAGGGGAGAATCACTGGATGTGCTCTATAGACCTCAAGGATGCGTACTACCACATTCGGATGGACAGACGATCCAGGAGGTTTCTTCGCTTCCAGCTGGGAGCCAGTCACTACCAGTTCAGGGTCCTTCCCTTTGGTCTCACCACAGCCCCCAGGGTGTTCACCAAAGTGTTAGCAGTGGTTGCGGCCCACCTGAGGCTTCAGGGGGTGCAGGTCTTTCCGTACCTAGACGACTGGCTTCTCACTGCCCCAACAAGGCATCTACTCTCTTTGGCAAGAGACTCCTTCCTTCTTCTAGCTCCCAAGCTAGGCATCACGGTAAACATAGAGAAGTCCAACCTGGTCCCTACTCAAACAATAGAATTTATAGGAGCCAGGTTAGACACGAGAAATTTAAGAGCCTTTCTCACAACCGACAGGGTTCGGAATCTGCGACTCCAGGTGCGGGCCATCCTTCACTCCAGCTCAACACCTGCGGAATTGGTCCTGAGGGCACTAGGGTCTATGGCGGCAGCGATTACTCTTCTTCCGCACGCCCGCTTCAACATGCGGATGCTTCAATGGACATTTCAGGTGCAATGGTCATTTCTCTCCCTCCCCCTGTATCATCCCATTGCGATCAGCAAGGCTTGCAAGCGGTCTCTCTTGTGGTGGCTCCATTCTGCGGACCTCCACAGGGGCCGCCCCTTTTGTGCATCTCCCCCTCTCGCCACGGTGACGATGGACCCTTCCCGCCTCGGGTGGGGGGGGCATTTTTCGGGCCGGATGGTCCAAGGCACGTGGAGCGATTTAGAGACCTCCCTGCATATCAATGTTCTGGAAATGAGGGCGGTGCTCTTGGCGTTGCAAGCACTTCACGCCCTCCTTCCCCTGGGAACAATTGCGATTCAATCAGACAACATGTCGGTGATCTGGTACATCAACAAACAAGGGGGAACCAGGTCTTACCCTTTATGCCGAGAAGCCATGAGAGTGTGGGAATAAGCGATCTCCACCAACCGCTTTCTCATCGCAACGCATATTCCGGGTTGGACCAACATCCTAGCGGACAAGCTCAGTCGCACCATTCTCTCCCCGTACGAGTGGTCTCTCAATTCTCAAGTAGCAAAACATATCTTCGCACAGTGGGGGACTCCCTGTTGCGATCTCTTTGCCTCTTCTTTAAACGCCAAGTGCGACAGTTTTTTCACTCTAATCCCCCCTCCAGGGGATTCTCCGAGAGACGCTCTGGTGCATGCTTGGCCTCCCGGTCTTCTTTACGCATACCCCCCTCTACCTCTGATGCTACAAGTACTTCAGAAAGCCTCTCGGTTGGGGTGCAGAATGATCCTCATTGCCCTGTTCTGGCCTCGACAGATCTGGTTCCCTTACCTAAGGTCTCATTCAGTGAATCCACCTTGGATTCTAGATCCCATTCCGGATCTGATATCACACCCGTCGAACCTGCCAACTCCAAACCTGGACAACCTGAGGTTGACTGCTTGGCTGCTCCAGTTCCACTCCTAATCAGGACTCCCGGTATCTCATCCCCGGTTAAGGCCATTCTGGTAGCGGCCCACAAGCCCTCTACCAGAAAAATTTACCGCAGTAAATGGAAGCGTTTCTCCATTTGGGCAGAGCGGCAAGACCTAGATCCTTTCACGTTTCCCCTTCCTTTGGTTCTAGATTTCCTTACTACTCTCTTTAATGATGGCGCCAGTAGTTCCACGGTCAAAGTTCATCTGGCGGCCATATCTCATTACCATGTTGGACACGATTCAGGGCCTCTTATGTCGGCTAAGTTATGCAAAACCTTCCTAAAAGGCACCTTTTGCTCAGACCCCTGTCAAAGAAACGGTTCCCCGTGGGATCTTTCCTTGTTACTTCAGGCCTTGACCGCTCCCCTTGAACCTGCGGCCACAGTCGATCTTAAATACTTGTCCTTTAAGACTGCTTTTTGGTAGCCATTACTTGACTAAGAGAGTTTCAGAGCTTCAGGCCCTGTCCATGAAACCGCCTTATTTGATTTTTCATCCGGACCGGGTGTACCTAAGGATCAATCCCTCCTTTCTTCCTAAAGTAGCTTCGGAAGCTAACATTAATCAGTCCATCAGCCTCCCTGTTTTCTTCCATAAGTATCAAAACAAAGACGAATACAAGCTGCATTCCTTGGATGTTCTCAGGCAGCTTCGTTTTTACCTTCATAGGACAGCTGGTCATAGGCAATCAGACCAGTTGTTCATTTCTTTTGCCAAATTCAATCTGGGTAAACCAATTTCCAAAGTTTCTTTGTCACGCTGGATACAGGTACATCTTAGTGGGAACCTCAGTATGGTTGGAAGTAAGGGATAGGGAGATAAAATTAGCAACAGGGTCCTGTATTACGAAAGGACTAGTATATATAGCTATTTGTCAGGAATATCAGCATTTCTCCATAGGTAAAACCGAAAGAACTTTTAGAAGGAGGATCTATGAGCATTTATATGCTGTGAAAAAAACATGATGAAAATAATGCTTTACACAGGCATATTAAAAATAATCCCAATCACTCTTTCTTGTTTGGTATTCTGGAGGTTGCTGGTAGTAATCCGAGAAGGGGTATTTGGAAAAACAACTTGGAGAGGGCAGAAATGAGGTGGCAGTTGAGACTTAATGCCATGGTAACCCCAGGCATCAGCGACAATGTATCTATAAAACCTAAATTGAAACATAGGGCCACTATTTTGTAACAGAAAAGAACCTAGTTCAGTAAACAACACTGCTTTCATTTACAGAAACATTAAAATTTACTACACACTTTTTAACAGATTGTATAGGGTTAACATGAGTCAAATCTTAATTAGTTAATTGTCAGTATAAAAGAGGGAGTGGATTTTAGCAAACACAGTTCTGAAGAAGTCCTAGAGCAGGACGAAAACGCTTGACTATGTTTGATATACTACAGTTGTGTTATTTATCCTGTATGGTTTTTAAGCTATTTTACTGCTTTGACTGGCTGGAGTAATAAACCTGTGTTTTTACCAATATTTTGGATCATTTCATGCCTGTGGATTTTTTTCAGGCAACAGCACATAGTGGGTTGTTTGTTCCTTAACTTGATATATTCCCATGCAAAAGGATGATACATGATTTATGTTGAATCAGACTACTGCATACTTTGTCTAATCTGTATGGGAAGAAATACCATTGCAGACTGTCTATATGTTATCTGAATGAAATTCCTGCAACTCAAAAGCTGTTTTCATTATGACTTTGCCCTAATGATGTTCACTGTTTCACTGCCTGAAGCAATCATTCCAATCTAATCCATTTTTGCAATGGTGATTATGACTCAACAACAGAAAATATAGTACAATAAAATACAAGAACAAATAAGGAAGGACATTTTGAAGAAAAATGGTTGAACTAAGAACTTGGTAACCTTAAAATATTAATTAATTTGTATATAATAAAGAAATTCAAAAAAGTAATTTCAAAACACCACCAGCAGTTCTGCTGTAGAACTTGAAGTTTTTATCTGCACTATCATTAGTTAACAGACAGTTTAACTGGCAGTTTTATTTTATTCATACTGGCATTATTCTGACTGAATAAAAATAAATTTGTGGATGCATTATTACCTGGTTATTTCTATTCACATATGGGCATGCATGTGCTAAATATATCACTAATATGTCTGTGCTGATAAAAGTTAGTAAAGAGACACAGAATGAGAATAAAGTCCATGTAATGCATGGATCACTGTGTTTAAACTCTGAAATTGGGAGACAGATACACTTGTTGAGGGTGAACCTAGTGCAGGACCCCATCTTAACAGCACCTAGGCATCCTTAACAAGCTTTTATTAAGCATTGATAAGCACTGGTAAGATGAGGTCTCACTCTAGGGAACCATCATCAGACAGTGCCAGATAGTAAAGAACAGCAGCAGAAGGTAAAACAACTTTTAAAAGCTCTTAGATGCTTTGTTTTGCCACAGTTGCAAACAGCAACTGTAATAGACTGAAGTATTTAACAGTTTTTAAAACCTTTCCTTCTACAGAAGAGCACTTCATTTCTTCCACAGTCTTTTTGACAGTGCTAAGTGATTTACTGGCTTTCAAAGCCTTTGAAAGACAGTAAAACACATCATGCTCTTACACATTTTTTCTTTTCTGTAACTGATGATTTATGGAGCAGATAAGACTCCATGAACTATAAAGAATTATAATTGGGTCTCTATCATAACTAACTTTATGTATTCTTGACGTGTATCCCAAGAAATTTACCCCCTTGAATTTCGCTCTTCAGGTAAATTTCATGGCATCCTTTCCTTGAACACTTAATGAGCTGATTTACAGGGTCATAAGTTCTTGCTAGGCTGTTGATCCATTAAGATCTTTAGAAGCCTAGAACTACATTCCCATGAAGTTTCACCCTTGCAAGTTAAGTACGAATAACACACAGCTGGGTAGAACATTTACATGTTTGCTTTATGTGAAGAGGGAAAACAATTCCAAAGAGAGAAATGGTATTCTCTGATATACATATCTGTCACTCCAGCATGTTCTGTTTATGTTGTGGAAGAGACTAAGCTGTCTTGAGTGGGTGTTTATTCCTCCATTGGCTTGCAGATGTGCAGTAGATCAGAAGGATAGGGTTTGTTGAGGATCTTTATGTGAGGCAGAGTAGCCTGCATGATGCTGAGAAGAGGGAAAAGGAGTTGAGATGGTCATTGCAATTCTTACGATTTAAGCCTTTGATTTTCTTGGTGAGAAAGTGGTATGGTCTTTCAAGTTGTCTCAAGTGTTTGGAGACATACATACTGAAGGGGGCATTATACTCGATGAGCAGCTTAATATGTGCTGAATATAGTACAATGTTCATTTCCCTGGACCTAAACACCATACCCTTACCAATAAGCTGTGCAATGAACAAAAGACTTTCTTACAATAGTGGATACATTGTGACTGGACAGTTTCTTGTCAACATAGATTCCTAGATCCTTAACTGCCAAATTCATTTTCAGGGGTGCATTGTCAATTTGATACTAGAGGAGGCATCTTGCATGCCAAAAAAAGACTGTTGTATATTTGACATTTAGTTTTAGTCATGGTTATGACACAAGCTATTTGTTTATGAGAGGTCCCCTTGGAGGATCTTACTGTCCACCACAGAGTTTGTGATGGCACCAAGTTTGTAATCATCTGCAAACTTGATCAGTCACAAACCCTTCACATTAGCTTTGACCTCCAAGAAGTAAATGCCAAAAAGTAGACCAATAGTGACATGTCTTTTGGAAGAGGTAGAGCTACGTACCCTAATTTTTTGGGTTCTGTTTGTGAGCCAGTTTGCTATCCAATGAGTTATACAGGGATTAATATTTAACTGGGACAGTTTATCAACAGTATGGGATCATATCAAACTCCTTTGTGAGGTTTAGATGTGCAGTGTGTACTGATTTTCCCTCATCCATTGCTTCAGTAACCTTATTGAAGAAGTCGACCAAGTTAAGCAGGCAGGATCTACCCTTGAGAAAACTGAACTGGCTTGGGTCAAGAGTTTATAGGATACCTATGTCCTTATCCATTAATTACATAATGATCCTCACCATAGCCTTACAGATGAGCATAGTCAGACATATTCTAGAATTACCTGGATCCATTGCCCTACCTTTGTGCAAGGAGGATATTCTTTGTCAAGGGTTTGACAGGCCTTTTTTCAGGCTGAACAATCAACAACCTATAGAAACAGTACTCTTGGTCTTGGAAAGTGCTCTGAGGATTTGCTAGTGCTAGATTCAGGTATGTGATCTGGAGAATGAAATGTGGGGAGGGGTTAGAGCTGCATTTATCTGAGTATAGACTAGCCATGTCTGTACCTCAACTGTTCAGAGTTTTGCTTCATATTTTTGGCCAGTTCCTCAAAAAAGTTTGTGGTTTTCCAGCAAATCATAGATGACTGAAGTCAATATAGATAGACATTTGAGTTTCAGACTTCATATCCTTCATAAAATAAATATAATGCAAACCTGTGATTCTAGAAACTTTCTAAGTTTGTAAGAGAAATATTTAAAATATGTCCCTATTTTGGGGATTTTGTCCCGTTATTTTTTACTTTGTCCAGATTTCTTACAAATTGTCCTCAAAGTCTGAATATGTGATATTTACTATTAGCTCTGTACAGTACTGGGAATTGTTTCTGAGGTTGCTAACTTAGTTAAAAAGGTGCTTGGTTGATTTGATCAAGGCCCAGAGTTCATTGCACGAGTATTTTTGACATTTTATTAGTTACATCTGTTGCTGCATACAGTGAGTTTTATTTATTTTTTGTTATTATGGAGCATGTTTATATTTGGGTTCCACTCTGGGGTTTTATTTTTAAACTTGGCATTGTATTTGCTTCAGAGGGTGAGAGATGTATGAAAACAGCTATTCATGTGTGCATAGAATTTGATGGTAAAGGATTCCACGTGCAGTCGGGTCACACATATGCAGTGGGGTCATCAGGTTGGAGGAGAATGTTGTATTTAGTGAGATCATTACTCAGTTTTCGTAGATTAGCCTTTGCATAGTCTTGAATATCAGTCTGTTTAAACATGATTCAGGCTTCTCTTTTTTGTTGAATTTGACTGATTTATGGTCCAGTTTAATGATGGAGAAAGTTATGGTGGGGAACAGAGATGACTCATATTGGTGAGAACCAACTCCAGGAGACATCAATAAAATTATTGCACCAGAACCTAAATTCACTTATAGACGGGGTTTAAACTTAAAAGAGATCTTAGAACAAGGAAGTACTTACATCTATAAACCCCATTGTGGAATGTACAAGTGTGAATGTTGTTCTTGGTGCAAGTATATCAAGACTGTTAGCTCTATTACAATACGAAAGCACAGGATTTATATTAATAACAAGTTCAACTGTAATTCTAACGGGGTTATTTATTTAGGAATATGTGCCCTATGTACATCATTTTACGTGGGCAAAACTGATAGAAGTTTTAAACACCGTGTGCATGAACATATTTATGCCATTAATAAGCAGAATTCCTGTAATGCTTTGGCTAGGCACGTTATACAGAACCCCGGCCATAATTTTCAATTTGTCATCATTGATTGTATTCATGATACAGGGCGGGGGGGTCCATCCAGCCTGAAATTGGAGGAGAAAGAAATTTTATGGCAGCTTAAGCTTGATGCAAATTCACCACCAGGGCTGAATGAAATGATCTCAATTAAAAGTTTGCTTAAACTAAAAGCATTATATAGGTAGTTATTACTACCATGTTTTTTATACTATCAATGTATGTATACATTTAATTATTTGTTATTTTGTATAAACATTTTTTAATATTTATGTAGTAAATACTTAATATTTTGGTCCTATAAGAACATTTTCTCTTTAAAAATTGCTGTTTGATTTAGTAATTAATTAATTAAGCAATTTATGACATCAGAATATGTTCACTATTTAAGCAATGTGCTAAGATGGCTATTTTATCTGAAGAAGTTTACAATTTGCCAGTAAACGAAAGCGCTAATTTACTAAAGCAGTTGCCAGTGTGGTTTGTCTTCTTTTTTTAAATTTTATCAGTGTGTGATTTTCTTTTGTGAACTCCAGGAGTTTGTCTCCCCTAGTTGGAGTGCGGACTAACTAGTCCATAGAATTTGTATTTATGAAATCCAGCAATCTCTGGTCAAACATGTTTGGGGTTGTAAATGTCTCCCTGCTGATGGAGGGGTAGTTGAAGTCCCTTAGGAAAATGGTGCTTGGACTAATGCATAAGGTCTGCATACTAGTCAGTTAGGAGATATGGAATAAAGAGGACATAGAGTGGGTCCTATAGTTAGCTGGGATGTGATAAGGGGGTGTATTAATGGTAAGTTGAATGTGAAGTCATTCTCTAATGAGCTTTGAGGTTATATTTTGTTTACAAATACAGAGACACTGCTGTCTTTAGTGCCTTCATTTAGTCCAATGGCCCTGAATGCATAATAGGTGTCGATACCCTGCACTAATAGAGTGCTGTCAGTAGTCTTGAACCAGATGTCCTTGACAGTGCATGTACTGATGCATTCCAGGGTAAGTAATGTCTGTAGGGAGTGAAGTTTTGTGTTGAGGCTCCTAGCAATATCTACATGTTGTTCAGATTTTGTTTTGTTAAATTGGAAGTTTTTGAAGACTGACATTGCCTAAAAAAGACTCTATGGGGGTTGGACAAGGTTTTAGCCAATATATGAAAGTTTTGTGGCAATAGGAACAAATCTTCCCTGGCAGGACTGCCTTCCATCTCCCCATAGGCTGGTAATATTGGACCCCCCCCCCACTTGAATGACACCAGAAGCTAAGTCAGTTATAAAAGTTGATAATCATTTTGTCATATTACGGCTTTTTCATGATGGTAAAATGCTGCTCAAGGCTAGATTCATACCTGCCTTGGTCACATATTCTGAGAGTGCCATCATGTCTCTCTTCATAAAGACCAGGGAGGTAAGTCTGAAGTTGTTTGCTCCAGTGTGTACTATGCCTGTGTCATATGTGTACTTGTGGTGCAGTGACTTCAGTGCATGCATGACATGGAGAATCCTAGCACTTGGTAGGCAACTAACTGTAATCCTCTCTCCTTACTCAGCCTGGTGAGGGGTGCATCAATGTGTCTCACCATGAAATCACCTATGACTAGGATATTGGATTGTGTGGAGGTTTGTCTTATGGGCTTTAGATGTAAGACACATGCATCTAAGCCTGTGTGTTTTTGATGAAATAATACCACCCAATGTGGGTAAAATATGAATTTTTCCTGCCTAGGTGTTTTGCAATATTACACTGAAGAAGTATAAAGAATTCTTCAGTACTATATTACTTCATAAATTTTATTTTTAAGAATTGCTGTAGCTATACTTGCTGTCAAAAGAGGGGGAACTGTCATACTTTAAAGTGATGTTCGTATGTTTAATCTTTAAACGTGTTACTTTGAGAAGACTGAAACTAACTTCATGGTGCTGGTCTGATGTGTATAAGATTCTACCATTTGTACTGACTGATGACAGATACTATGACAATCTGTGTGACTGGTTATTATGAAGTGAATTATCACAGTGTCAGCAAAATGCCAAAAATTATTTAATGCACATGGTATTCCAAACTTTTTTTCATTTTTTTGTACCACCTTTAAAACCAAATACAGAGTATTATGGCTTTAATTTCCCAAGGTTTTCTGTGTGCATAACTTATGTGTGACAGTGGCATTTACTGAAGTCTTTTGCTCTTCTGATACCTGCATCCTTGAGAGTTACTAATCTTTGTTAGTCATGGGTTAGGTACCCTGCTGCACATGGTCTGTCATTACTAATAATTGCATCTGCTTCTCAAGATCTTTTTCCCTCATCCCATAAATGATCATATGCTTTTGATTTCTCCGCAGGACCTCTTTAGTATCTGGTGACCTTCCTCCCCTCATGCAGCCACTCTTTAGGTGATCCTTATATTACACTCATCACTGGATTTGCCAAAGATCTCACTCCTTAAGACTGTTCAATGTCTCTTTACCATACATTTATTTGAGCTCTAATATCAAGGAGCATTCTGACAGTATATAAATGTCAAGTCTGTCAGCACTTTTCCCAAAGTGATATTATATAAGCAAAACAATTGCCTAAAAACAAGCAGAAGGAAATTAGCTAATGTGCATTTGTCTCACCATAGGAGTCTGTTATTTTTCTTTTGACTAATGTGAGTCTGTGTGGTTTTTCTGCCATGTCAGAAAGTGTCAGGATCTCATTAGATGTCTCAGCAGGCTGTGCCATAATATTTTTATTACAGCAGCAAAATGTGACTTGGAATGAGCTCAAATAAGTGAAGACTCATTTCTGTGAGACCATTATGACAAAGTCAGTTTTCAGTACAGGTAGCACAAACTATAGTAGAATTAAAGATGATGAAGTTATAAGTTTGTGCTATATTGCCAGACACAGAAAACATGTAAAATGCACTGAAATATCAAACTGCAGGCACTAAGTATTAGTATAACAAATAAGCTAAACCCCTGCAGCTGACCCTGGATGAGATGACTGAACAAGTCAATCTTCTTTTATTATTTGACCACAGGGTAGGTGTTTGCCAGTTTTCTGATTTAGCAATACGTGTGACTAATTTGAGAAGTGTTGGTACTTAAATTCCATGCAAACAGAAGGAGCAGAAGAGAGAAAAACATTTCTGAAAATTGCCTCACACTCAGGCTTTTTCTGTAGATTCCCAATAGAAACAGAGTTGTAAAATGTAAAAGATTCATTTTGAAATTGTCAGACTGTTAATTCTCATGTTATACCCCAGACATGGTTGGAAAAGGCACATTGGATCACAGTGATTCTTTACTAGAAAATCATACAGTTGGGAAAACTTGAACTATTCAGAAAAGCTTCAGGAATTATCATTATATTATGTTTCTTCTACACTGCTTAGAAGTGACTTTGGTTTTATCTATAACGCAGTGTCTGATTTGGATTTTTCTTGAAAGGCTGTACCTGGGAGAAATAGCAGAGGAGGCTAGCACAATCCTATGGAATCCAATTTAGGAAGAGGGATGTGAAGGACCCCACATAGGGTAAGGGGGCATGTAGGGAAGATTGAAATCTGCAAAAAAATTTTTTTTTTTGGGGGGGGGGGGGGATTGTCAGTGGGATAAAGCTTCAACCTTTTGTGTCATCGATTTGTGGTATAATCTTTGAGCTATGTGTATGTATATATTTATAGTTAATATTGTATGAAAAACGTCAACTTTTACACTAACACAACAAACATTGGCACACTTTTGTGCATAGGATTGTAGGAAGTTACTAGACTAATGGCCCTTGGGCCCTTACAAGCCTAGCCAAGTTCTATCCTTATTTCTACAATCAGCACCAATTGCCCCTGTCCAAGAGTGACATAGGTGGAATCCCCAGGGTAAATTTACAGTTACCAATCCAATTGTCCAGATTGTGTTTGAAGAGGGCCAATGAGGTTCTCTGTTTGAAAAGAACTGGGAGTCAGTTCCAAAGGTGTGGTAAACTCTGGGAGACAAATCTGTCCCTCCAGCAGGTTCTAAAGTCACATACCAGGTTAAGGTCATGCTCCAAAGATATCTTCCGAGCATGGTCATTTTAAAACTGTGATTTTGTAGATAGGCAATTCCCTCCCTCTGAATGCCAACAGCCCCCCCCCCCCCAATTATTTATTCCAACTCTAAGATTGCACAATCCACGTGGAGAGGACATATTCCTCAGACCCAGAAATTGTCAGTCTTGAACATGTGTTGACAGTCTGATTTGTTGAACAAAGCTTGTTGACAAAACAGAGATTGGCATAAGGGACTTCTGATTATTTTCACCAATGAGATATATATATATATATATAGATATATATATATATGGATCTACTTTTCTTCATCGAAATTACACTTGTTCAAAAAAGAAAAGTAGATCCCCACTTAAGCGAAAGTGCACTTCAACAAAACTGCACTTTCGCTGAAGTATATTCACCCGATCCAAACAAAAAACACACAAAAAAATCTTTTGCAGGCCCTGCACTCCCCACACCCCCCTACTTTAATATTCTCACTCCAAGATCGCACTACAGTGGGGAAAACGGAATATTCCCTTATCTCCACTGTACCACTATCTCAGCACTAGTTTGCTTAAATTATCTTATTAAAATACAAAATGTATTCTTAAGGAAAGGGCAGCTAGATCATTATTACATGACCTTGATTTAGAGGATTCTCACATGACCAATTATAGTGTGTTTGTTTGTGTTTATTAGAGAGAACATATTTGTGATTCTTTTTTGTTTCATTTTGATGAAGTATTTGAGTACAGTGTTAAACTACTCAATATTTACTCTACTATTGCCTGTACGTGTGCTGTTTGCTTATTATAATTTTATTGTTGCAACAATTTTAAAATATTTTTAATGCCTGTCCTGTCAGCTTGGATAACAGAATATTTGTCTACTCTACTTTGTTCCAGTTTTATTGGGTTGTGCATTATTCAAAATCCTCTGGATATGATTACAGGTCACCATCTTTGTTCAACTTTTTTATGGTAAGCACATTTCTGGTTTACCTGTCATGGATCATTTTGGTCAGTTTCCATCCTGCATTCTATGAACTTTTTCAGGAGTTCCTTCAGTGTTATATGTAAAAGAAAGTGTGTCAAGAAACAGTCAGGAACAGCAGCAGCAAATATATGTTAAAAATTGTCAGGGAAATTGTAGCCCAAACAAGTTTGACTTGGTAGCAGAGGTACTAGAAACCAAGGAACATAGGAACAGTTCTAAGCAAGCAATCAGAGGAAATGCTGCTGTTATGCACCTTTAAGAAGACATACTTTGTTCTTGCCACTATTGTCAAGTACTTAATATTGCTTACCTCCCAAACTGAGCAGGGCCATACATAACTGTGGTATAAGTTTGTGTCTGCCAATCCAATCATCATGACTATTCAATGTAGCATTTTGTTTGACCTGTAGTAGCAACTAATTCCATGGGCTGAGAATAGACTGTTTTAGGAGCCTGTTCTTGTAGTGAGTCTGTTTTGGTGTAGATTTAGGTATGTAGTGAGAGTATCTGTAGAGGTACTGGCTTTGTAAATGGTATAATGATAGGTCTTTAATCACAACTGTCCAGTACTTACCACCATCAGTGTAAGTCTAGAAACATACAATGGCAGCACAAGTTAATTCATTTTTAATAATCCAAAGCAGAAGAGAAATAGCCAATTCAGTTTTGTACATTATTTATATATCGAGAACAGCACCTTTATACCAGATGTCATAATCCATGTCAGGAGTCCAAATACCCGACTGTCCACTCATAGGCTGTTCTTCTGGTAAACACAGCTGTATGCAAGGCCTACCCATCTGTTTTATCCACAAAAAATGGCTTCAGCTGTGTTTTGCTTCTACCACATGCACAATTAGTTACAGATGGGCTGATGAACTCCAGAAGTCTTAGACCTTTAGAAGAAGCTCCTACTTTAACACACAAGTAGCCTCAGAACAAGGAATTTTTCTTCCTGGTCTTTTCTGAATAGGTGTCCTTTTTAATGCAATGCAAAACAGGCAATTAGTGTCTTATTATGTAAGCAACAAAGTTGACTTTTTCAGTGAATTGTTGTGGTAACTCTTACAACCACAAGCCCTTTTACCCATTTTAAGGGTACTTGCTGCATTTTTCTATATATATAGTGCACCACCTATACACAAAATGTGTGGAGTCTGGAGTTTATTTAATGACACATTTGATAAAGGAGGTTTTGCGTATCCCGACCAAAACCCACTGGAACACCTGCATATTCCATTCAACTGTATTTATTTTCTGACATTCCAATTTACAGTATTTTCAATTGATGTGGATTTGAATTTTCCTTCTGGTACAGGTCTACAATTATTATAGTGTTCTATGATCTTTCTGAATGGGAACAGTGTGGTGATGTAAGTTTTGTTGCTACCATAGGTGAAATTCTATTTTCATTCTCTTTTGGTATAGGTGTATAAGACAAGTGTATTTTTACGTTTTTTTTTTTTTTTAAATATGTGATGTTATTTCTGTATGTTTTTGTATTTTTTTCTGTTGCAGTCCAGTATTGTATATTTATGTGTTGTTCTTCCTACTTTGTGACTGATGATGATTTTGTTCCTAAGCATTCTTTTTATCCTTATTGTTTTTGTTTATTAACATGTTTTGAGATTGATGTGGGTGGGAAATGCTAAGCTTTTTTTAAGTGTCTGGGTTCTTGCACAAAGGATTAATTTGGTATTTTCCCATTGTAATTAATGGGAGAGATTGTATGATTTTTTTGTACTTTAATACTATATTAGTTTGTACTTTTGTTTTGTGGTTGGATTTGATATTTTTGGAGTTGTATAGTTGAAGTAGATATTTGGGGTGAATTTATCATCAAAATCCTCACATTCAGCAAAAGCTCCCTGCTTCCACACAACATTCACAATGTAACCTGCAGTCTTTTTTTTCCTGTCATCAGTAACTGATCTGCAGTTGAAGAAGACCACAAGCAGTCTCCACATATTAAAAAAAAGGCAGAAAACAGGTTCTTTAAATTACAAAAAAGGTCATCCAGGGGATTACAAGATGGTGGATGTCCATTAAGCATCCTCTCCACGAAGCTCCTAACAAAAATCATCAAAACCATGCCAGAAGCCAAATAAATGCAAATAGGGTGCAATAATTTTGTAAATAACTACAGCCTACAACTGATTTTGATCTAAAAGTGGAGTTTCAGAGTATATTGACCTGGTAAAAATCTCTAAATCTACTGCTGATCATTCTTGGGACCCCTCGCCACGTGTAAGCTCTAGACTGATGCAACAATACCACAGACGGAAAGCAGAACCCGTAACCTGCAAACTATTAAAAGATGTCTAAGGAGATGGAAAATATGGAGACCCAGACCACCAAAGTGAACTATCTACAATAGTCTCTCATGAAAAGGAAATCATATCCAAAAGCCAGACAACAACTAAACAACAGCAAATAACTAAACCCAATGCAAAGCAAAAATCAAAAAAACGCTATCCACATGGATGAACTCAAACAGACTCTTCTACCACTTCAAACAGCAGTTCAAAGCTTCTCCGAACAACTCTCTAGTTTTGGCAGTAAAACCACCCAAATTGCAGATCGCTTCGATCAGAGTAAAGCGAAAACGCAAGCCAATGAATTCCAGATAGGTAAACTAAAAGAAGAGCTGAGCACCAAAAACACGGCACTAACAGAAATACAACAAAAACTCATTGATCTGGAAGCTAGGAGCCGGAAAAGCAATATCCTGATAAGGGGACTGCCAGAGAAATATGAACACAACCAGCTAATAAGACCAAACAGATTTTTGAATCCTTGTTGCAATCCGGAGAAAGCACTACGGAGATAACAATTGAAAGGGACCACCAAGCACTACATAAAAAGCAAGACTCTGCTATCCCAAGGCAAATCTACATTAAGCTCTTGAATTATCAAGATACGCAAAGAATTTTGTTTGCTGCCAAGAAACAAAAAACAAGTAACCTGGAATGGCCATAAGTTAACAATGCAGGGTCTTCCGCTAGCAATTAAAGAGAAGCAGCAAGATCTCTCACCATACTGCACAGACCTGATCAAATGCAGAATTAAGTTTCAGATGTGCTATCCTAACACCTTAATCTTCAGTAGTGACATGAAATTCACAGTTGACTCATCTAAAGAGGCGAAAGCAGCATTTATTAAATATTTTGTCAAAATTCTGGAACCATGAATCTCCTTTGGTGCAAAACAATCTCTATATTAGTACAGATAATACTGTCATTCTTATTTTTTCTCTCTTGCTTTGTAATAAGAACTCTTGTTCCAGTAAAATTTAAATTTAGGTAACCAGAAGTAAACCCACAAACTGGGTGAAGATACCTAGGAACAAAAGATATAGAAATTGTTGGGTAGTAGGGGTTATTAAGAGTAACAACTTCCTCTTTTATCACAAAATGCTATCCCAATGATACCTCATGATATCGAGTCCAAGGCCCAAAGAAAAGAACCAACACACCAGCCATTGAAGTAAAGGTAAAATGCTCCTATCCAGTATTTCTTTACTACATTGCTGTTTAATATTTTCTCTTGCAATTATTGCTACAATGTTGCAGTCCCTTTGAGAAGGTGATACTGACGGTTTAGGTTAAGAACACTTTGTTTATGCGTATATCATTAGACTTCAGCCTCTATGAATGGAGTATATTTCCTAGTCTTCAGGCTGTCTAGACTGACTTTGTATATTAAACCAAAACTTCCTTATGTCTTTAGCAGTTAGGAGACCATTGATAAAAGCTATGGTTTGGATCATTGTAACTAACCTAACAGTTTTGACATTTAAAGGAAGCCCTGTGTGGCTCTTGTCTAGATCATTGTTCTTTCTTTTGTACTATTCATAAGGAAGAGACTACATATATTAAAAAACTGGAGCTATGTCAGATCTGATATGAGATAATCCAGAGGTGTTCTGAGCTACAGAGCAGTAAGAAAAAAAAAAAAAGAATGCTCCATACACCCCTCTCTATATAGTCAGATATCCTAAATTTGAGTTGGTTTGAAAGCCTGGAAAACCAACTTATACATTACTGATACTATCACTGTTTATGTTACGAAAACAAGGGGTGTTATAAGACAAACAACTTTGCTCGATGTTTCATGCTCTTGTCTTTATCCCCCTGCTCAGAAGGGGGCAATTAAAGAACTGAATGCTTCCTACATCCATTAGTGCTGAACAAAACTGAAGAGTTCTGAAGTCTTATAGGTGGATTTGCGGACTTAAACCTAACCAACCTGTTCATAATATTTACTACGTGGGAATTTAAACCACTGTTGATCTCAGCATACAGAATAGAGAGGATGGGGGAAATAAATGGTATTGTGAGCTAAATGTTGATTACATTACATGGATGTGTTCCTTGATAGGATACAGAGTTTCATACCTCAGGGTAGATATTGTTAAACAACTACGATGGTCACTGGATTCTTGAATAGGTGATATCCCTCTACTTTCTCAAGATACTATAACTGATGCAAAAATTGCTTTGGCTAAGTTACAAAGGGCTAGACCATATTGTTATAGTTAACATGTCAGTAGATATTACTATAGTACATTGTTACTATGCTACACCACTTTATTGTATTGTACTGTTATATTGTTGTTATACTGTCTTGTTACATTTGATTGTGGTAGAAATAGAGATGCTGGAGTCATATGAGAAACAGTTTAGTTGCAATAACTACTCTGACATAAAACAACCAAGTCAAGTCTCATACTGTACTCATGCTAAGCTCTATATTAGACTCTTACAAAACCCAGAGGCCAAAATAACTTAATGATGTGATTCTGGCTGATTGTATCTCCATGATCCAAATCTGTATGACAAGTCTTAAACATGAGTACCAGATTAATATAGGGCTAAGCCGCCAGCATTTCCATCTAGTTTTAGATATTTCCAAAGAATAGGAAATACTAAGAACATAGCTTTCACCCTAACAAGTATTATTACAAGAAACAATAGTATATAATTCACATTTAAATTACATTTGGCACCACATGCAACCAGGAGGAAAGTGGATATTGCAAATAGGGTAAGGGATCTGGGATAATTATATTAATGCATATTAGTTTAAGATTTGATTGAGTTAAAATGGTTAAGCAGATTAACGTTAATAGGTTACATTCCTATTTTGACAAAACACTCTACATTCTTGGTTCAATTTGTAACCTACCCACTTCAAACTCTTTCATATAAGGAGTCTAGGTGGTTAGGCACAGGGTTAGTTTTGAAAGCGTTAAGTGCTACTAATCTGAGATATGATCTCACCCTACCCATAGAAAAGGAATTTGGGGCCTACAGAGAGAGAGTAAATATATCAAAATAAAACCAGCAATACCTAAACCACAATTTAAGTTTTAAGAATGTGGACTATAAATTCGTGGAACATGAGAGGATTACAAGATAAGAACAAGAAAAAATTGTTGATGCATTTAATATTTAAATCTTAGGCAAATATCTGTTTTATACAGGAAACACACATGCTTAAGAAAGAATGGAGGGTAGAGACAAACAAGAAATGTATAAAATCCATTATTGCAGCTGGGGACAGTTCCAATTCCAAGGAAGTGGCTATTATAATCAAAAAATCATTCCAGGAATCAATCATGGAGCATAAATCTGATGTGAATGGTAGACTGTGCTTTATTGCAACCCTAAGCCTCTCATCTGAAAAGCCTATCCTGTTCTTAAATATATATGGCCCATGCCTAAGACAGCAAAACTTCATTCTGGAAATATATAACCTGCTGTGTAAGTTCCCAGAACACTACCACATAATAGGAGGAGACTGGAACACAGTTATAGACCTGGTATTGGATCGCATCAATAGCTCGAACTCACATAACTTGCAAGCATCGCTCACTGTAGCTGAACTGATGTCAGACCTATGTCTCATTGAGGGTCTACACGTTGTTGTAAGCTGACAATATCGAGTCTGATATTGTCGGCACAACAATATTGAAAGTGAAGAACATTGTGCAAGTAAACGGAAATCTCCATAAGGGGATATTTCCATTTACCTCAATGTAGTGCGGTCCCGGAGTTGGTATATTTAAGTGGGGGGGGGGTGCAGGGGGGCTTGCCCCCCTGCCCATGTCATTTAGTTTTTTTTACGTTATTCAATGTTTTACTTGATCAATAAAGTTTGGCCTTTATTGATTCGATTAAGTAAACTTTCGATAAGGTCGCTTTTGGAGACTATCTTGAAAAAAAGCAATATTCATACATACTATTCCAAATGCCATAATTCCTGGTCAAGATTAGATTTCTTTTTAATCTCAGAATCATTGATAAGAGGGGAAATTAAGTATTCTACTGAGCCCAGATTTTTATCAGACCAGTAAAAAATCACATTGAAAGTAAACTTGTCAGGAAAACCATCAAGAAAGAATAATAGATGTCACTTGTCCCTGAATAATAATTTACTATTTAAAACAGAAGTAGTTCAAGTAGTATCAGAAAAATTAACGGAGTATGAGGAGAATTCAGTGACCACTGACATTCCATATGATATTCAGTGGGTGGCTTGTATGGTGAAGCTTAGAGGGATAGTAATTCAAAAAGCCTCATACTTTAAAAAATGAGAAAAGAAAAAGAAAATAAGTTAGTTACTGAACTTAAGGAGTTAGAAAAGAAATATCAGATGAACCAAAGTCCTAATTTAGAGAAAGTAATTAATAATGCACAAAAATAATTATTCGAATTAACATCAGCACAACTACTCAGTTCAAGAACTAAGATCCATAGCTAAGCACTCTGAGTAGGCGCAAGTTCCGTCTAGAACCTTAACGAGAATAATTGAAAATAAACAGGAAGCCTCTAGGATAACCCTACTCCAATATCAAGATAAATTATATGAGGCAGGTCTACAAATTATAGAACTATTCCAACAAATATATACAGAGATCTACGGGATGAATATACAACAAAACTCCTAGTCTTGAGATTGATGGGGTTCTTAAAAATCTCACATTTCCCAAATTAAATGATAATCAACTGGTGACCCTCACTGCAACACTCAAACAGCAAGAAATACTAGATGTCATAGGAAAATCTAAAATAGAAAAGGCTCTGGGTCCAGATAGATACACAGACTTTTATAAAACTTTCAATCAAAAACTGCCATCTGTCCTTTTAAAAGTATATAACTGCATTAAACTAAAGGGCATAACTGACCTTCATATGAACAACTCCAAAACAATCCTTATCCCTAAAAACCTAGACAAATCAAACCCACACAATTATAGGCCAATCTCACTGATTAATGTGAACATTAAAATCCTATCCTCATTTCTAGTGGAGAGACTCAAAAAAGTCATGCCCTTCAAACTATCCCCTGAACAGTCTGGGTTAATGGGTAATAGGCACACATGGGACAATACAATAACTCTAGATTTTATGATTCAACTGACTAAAAATGAAAGAAAACATATGCACTGATATTAGATGCTTGTAAAGTATTTGACAGAGTTAACTGAAACTTATTTTCATCCCTATCCCAATTCAATATTGCCAAAGAATTTACTAACCAGATAAAAACTCTATGTAATAACTTGTATGCATATCATTACATCAACAAAACATTATCAGATCCCATAAAAATACCTAACGGAACAAGGCAAGGCTGTTCACTTTCCCCTCACCTATTTAATTTATACATAGAGCCCTTTTTTCTTTATATTTCGCAAAGTATTTTTCATTCAATTCCTAGAATTGGGAACACTAAATAACCCTATCTGCTTTTGCAGATGATTTAAACATCTATTTTGAATACCCAAATACAGACTTAGGGAAAGTAGTTGCATCCATAAATAAATTCTCGAAAGTTTCAAATTACATAGTTAACCAAAAGAAATCCCATATTTTTCCCATTAACCCTTTAAACAAAAATTACTTCCCGGACTCCCCCTACAACATTGTTTACTCCTTCAAATATCTAGGGATACTCTATGAACACAATCACTCATCCATGATGCAGAATAATTTGCTTAAAATATGGACCAATATCACACAGGGCCTTCATAGACGGCAACAGTTAAAACTTTCCATGATGTCAAAAGCAGCAATCATCAGGATGAATATCCTACCAAAATTATTATATAATTTCAATACATCAAATCTATGCCAAACAATCTCTTTCACAAAATTAATAAGGAACTCACTAAATTTATTTGGTTCCCCAAATCAGAATAATCTATTCAAAACTGATGTACCCTAAAGAAAAAGGGGGATTAAGCTTACCAGATTTTCAGCTTTACTACAAGATATATGCTAACAGAATTATCTCAATTTCAAATTATTGCTCTGATAAAGGCACTTGGTCTCCATCCTGAGTTAGAATTTGGCATCAACATGTGATCAGAAATAACATAAATCCTAAACCCCTCCCCTTCACAGCCCCAATAAACTGTATGAATAATAAGATAAACAATATTTTTTAAAGCAGAAAACAAAAAACTTTCAAGAACTGATAAAATCTCTAAAACTGGACAAGTCCTTATCTCTCCTTCAGCCTATTCATCTAAACCCAAACATGAAAATTAACAACAAAATATTAAATCTCATGGATTATCCATTAATTAAGGATTGTACAGTGTGGGATGTACATAAACATAAAGAGAAAACGATGCAAGATTTATGACTTGCATTAAAAGTAAATAATAAATACACCATTATTCTATATCAGATTAGGGAGATCATATCATCACTAACCAAAGACATACCTACCAATGATTTAGCTAGTTTAGTAGAAATCATTGAAAGATCTGCGGTGGTGGTGCTGCAATAGCATTGTCGCCTCACAGTAAGACATTGTCCTGTTCGATTCTCAGCGTCTTCTGTGTGGAGACATTCGTGAATGGGTATACCTTCGTTGAAGGTTGTGCTTCAAGAGCTGGTAACTCGGCACGTAAAAATCTACTGCCAATCATTAGCGGACCGGAGTTCTGCTGTAGCAACCCCTAACCGGGAAAAGCCGAAAGACACAACAAAAGTAGAAATCATTGAAAGTCTGTCTAGCGAGAAAAGAATGCTATCCATTACCTACAAACTGGTTAACTTCATTAAATACAAATCCTTTTTTTATACTCTACATACTGAGACCAACAAGGAAGAGGACTGAAAGAAGAGCAGAAACTAAAAACAATTGAGTCTACTATTTAGCTGTCCACATTCAAAAAGCTGGTCAGTATGCAACTAATGATTAATAACAATACCTACTTTACTCCTCTTTTGAATGTTTGACCCTAAAGTCTCTCCATCTTGCACATGTTCATTCCCCCACTCTGACCTCTTACATGTTTTATGGTTCTGCAACTATACTCATAATCTCTGGTGCTCTCTGAAGGCATGTCTAGAAAGAAATGGGTTATCAAAAATCATCCCTATCCTTGGAACTTGCTGTTTTTCACATCACAGACCCCAAGTTCTCCAGATTGAAATATGTTCTAATTACCTTCTGCTCATTAATCAAGTTATATATAACAAAAACTGGTTAGATCGTACCAAACTGTCTTGGAATGGATTTAGGAATATGACAACTAAATATATATCCTCTCAAAAACTTGTAAGGAATATAAACAGATGGGCTTACTACCATAAATCCTGGAAAGTTCCCTTTGACCACATTCTTGGTGACTAGACAAAAGTTAGAAATAGATCAAGTCATCTGGTGGTTAGAATTCAGTAAGGCCCATGTAACCAAAATATTATTGTTCTTGAATATGACTGTATATTGTTCTATGTACGAGGTAATAATCGATTAATACTTTGCTTTTCAGGTTCTTCTTTTTCACATGTTTTAGTAGCATTTGGTGTAGATTATATAGTGATTAGAGTTAGTTATAGTTGTGTTTAGTGGTTGTATTGGAACTATACATGTAACCATTACTGATTTATTCAAATGTCAGATTCTATCTTGTCTGTACTTGTTGCACAAAATAATAAAAATGTTTATTTGAAAAAAAAAAAAAAAAAAGGTCGTCCAAAAATATCAAGGTAAAATTTGAACATGAGGCTTTATCTAGAAAGCTAAAACATGAACAATGACATGTTTTTTTTTTTTCCTTTTTATAAACAAATGCCCAAAACTCTGCCAAAACTTAATATCTTGAACTCAAATCAACATACCATCTACAAATCACCTCCACTTGAACTGTGGCATTGAATCCATGTAACTCAAATCCAAAATGAGATTTACAAAAAACTATGGTGAAACAAGATTTGTAAATTAAACCGCAAAATGCCACACAATAGTTAGACAGAAAGGTCCTAAAATGACTACATGGAAGCTTGTATACCGAAATTCCCATGTATTTAAAAACTTAACAATGCTGTAAAATAGTCAGTTAGTTATCATGAACAACATATGTTTTTTTTTCATTTTTTTCCAATAACTGCCCATAACCCGGGACACAGCTTTACGTTCAGACTTTGACTTTTCAATGTACCACCCCCAAATGAACCACAGCACTGAATTTGTGCTATGCAGACCCAAAACACGAGTTATGAAAATCACTATAAGATGACATTTTACAAATGGAATTGGATAATGGCACAGAGAGGTTTGACAGAAAGTCTCTTAAATGGCTTTGAATTTTTATACAAGAATTCTGCATAGTTAAAAAGTTATAATAATGCACAAAAGTCTGATTATGTATCAGTAGTTAGAGGGACAATGTTTTGTTAAAGTATACTGCAAAGCATAATTATCATGCATAAATTACTCAAGGTAAGATTCAAAATGTAAAAAATACAGATGCCCAATTTTTAAATGCAATAAGACACCAGACGTGCTTGGCATAGGTATTATCACATGCACAGGAATTGTACACTACTTGCCCTTTGGCTAAGCTTCACAGCACCCCTTGCCATGTGTTAATATCCATACTGTGCTGTATCATGCATGTCCCTGTGTCTTATTGCATGCATAAGATATATGTATATTAGCACAGAGTTTTGATTTTCACATAAGAAAGGCATATTTTAGTCATTTTACAATGTCAGACATTGTATTGCTAATATTACGTGTTTTACTGGACAGCGTGTTTACCCTTTTTGGAGAAATACCTGATGTTATGAGGAATGGTCTTCACCTGTAAGCAAAGGGGTATTTATAGGAGGGGCTACTAAGTGCAAATCAAACGTCACAGAGAGATGTTTTACATTTCTGTCTTATTATCTGGATTTTTGCTGTTACAATGTGTTATTATCAGTTTTTACTACTATGTATTAAATTCTAGTATTTCTGTTAATATATGTGGTGCTTTTCTCCCCGGGCCTCCACTGTAAATTGACCTAGTCCAGTCTGACTATCCTGGTAAACAAATGTAAAATAAATAAAAATAAATAAATGTTTCAGAGCGGTCAAGAGGAGTTTGTGATCTACCACATTACCAGTCTCTCACATAGCCAAGAGTCACAGGCTTCTGGGATGTAAGCCATCCACTAAACAAGGTCACCGAATACAAACAGACATGCCCTAATAATTGGTGACTCCATTGTCAGGCATACTGTCACCAGGTTCACAATGATAGACACGAACATGGTAACAATTAGTTGTCTGTTAGGCACCAAGATCCTTGATTTCAGCAGGGATATTCAGCCCTACCACACTTAGCAGATATGATTATGACACAGTGGTTGTTCATGTGGACCTGAATGGCTTGAGGCCCTAAATCCTGGAGGACATGTATAGAGACATGTTGGCTCTCACCATGCATGGAATTGATGCAGGTAAGATTCTGATCCTGAGTGGAATGATGCCTCAATACAAACACAAGGTAACTCACTTTCCTAATTGTTTAAGTGGTTGGTGTTATTATGGATGGCCCAGTATGTGTTAGCTTGCAGGGATATGGAATATTAGGTCAACCTTATATGTTAGAGATGGTCTATACCTCTTGCTCCATTGTTTCCACTTACAGTCCATAATATTTGCTGTTCCTATTGCCTTTTGAGGACAAGTCCAACTAACTGACAATCCAGGATAATAAATAGTGGCATTGCATATCTTAATCCTGACCCATCAAAGTTGCTCTTCTTAATGCCACAGGTCTTAACATTAAACTGCCTTACTTCTGGGATCTCCTGCATCTAGAACACATCAATGTCTGTGCTGTAACTGAGACTTGCTTACATTGCATGGACAGCAGCTCCTTCATACCTGGGGTCAACTATTGCCATATCTCCAGACCTGAAGGACACTGTGGAGATGTCTTCATATTTGTCAGAGTTAATATCACCTCTAGGCTGTACTCAACTACAACTTAACCTTAGCAAAAAAATCTGTCAATGTATAACCAGCTATATGACACCATCTACATCCTTATTAGACTGACAGGCTTCTAAATGTACTTAGTGAACTACCCTCTAATAAAAAATACCTTTACATTGAGTGTTTTTGGTTATCATTTTGTTAAAATTGGACACGTCCAAATAATTATCGACCTAGTAAGTGATAACTTCTTTCAACAAATGGATTTGATGTTGGCTTCTTTCTTCTGATTCAACATGTGGGTTGTTGGATTAGGTCAGATCTGACCTTGGCAGTTTATACCAAAGCATTGGATCTGAGAGCTCTGACTCCTCCCTTACCCACAATTCCCCTCTCCTGCCTCAGTTATCTCAGATCATGTTTGCTGCTTGCCTAACCAGATGTGTTAACCGAGAGCTATTTTCTATTTCACAGTAAGTGAAGCTTTTGATCCTCCATATTTCAGATATGTTGCCTTATTATTAGAATGTCATAGTGTTAGTTTTTTTCATTAATAAGATGATAGCTTAGTGTGTTTTTTCAAGTAGTTACTATGTGTTATTCTGTGTTTTCTTAAGCTTATTCTTTAGGTAGTTAGGGTTGCACAAATTTAGTTTAAAATAGTAAAATACTTTGAAATAGTTTTTGATAACTCATTATATTATAATAGCTTAATTTTACTTCTAATACAGAAAAGCCTACAGTCTTCAAGAATTGTTCCTCCTGTGGGCATAAAATACTGTCTCAAGACCCATACTTGCAGTGTGTATACTGTTTGAGTCCTTTCCACTTGCAGGATTCTTGTTCCATTTGCGCGGCATTCAGCACCTGGAGCCTCCAAGGAAGGAAAGAAAAGCTTATTCTAAAAGGTTCCTTCTCCCTCAGACAGGGTCCAAAATGTCTTCGGATCTGAAGGCATCCTCTACATCTTCTCCCTCCTCTGACAGAAAGAGAGACAAAGAAAGGGAATGATCAAAAGAGAAAAAAGAAGAAAAGATACAGATCAAAACAGAAGACTAAGGAAATGACTGGAAGGTTGTACAAATCTAAGAAAATTACCCAGATCCCACAAGTATTGTGGGTCCGACGCCTAAGGTTTCGAGGCAGTTGGATACTAATGTCTCCAGGATGTGAACTCCCTCCCTGAAAACTTCATTTTCTCTACTGCTCAGCATGAGTGTTCATTTGCCCATACTACAGAAGATCTCTTTGAGGGCTGCTTCGTTAGCCTTGTATTCAAAATTTAGTTGATCCACTAGGTATCTCACCGAGTTAGATGTCAATCAAATGATGAGGAAGTTTTGAGGACTCAGATTCAGCTGGGAGTCCTCCTGACTCCTTTCCCAAAGAAAGCACTGGGTTCTGCCCCCTCAACCCTGACTGTACTTTACCAATGATGTGTCCATTTATGAATTCAGTGCACTTCGGATCCAACCTTTCCACTGTAGCAGCTTTGGAGCTGATAGCTCTGGAGACTTCAGTTTTGACTTCTTTCCTCACTCACTTGACAACAATGCACTCTGGTCAAGTAGAGTTCTGGAGTCAGAGTGCCAATGGTGGATTGTTCTGGAGTCAGAGTGCCAATGGTGGATTCAACTCTGAGACTTTTGGAGCTTTCTCCAGAGCTTGGGGCTTAAGCCCTGGACAGTTTGTTTCTGAGGTCCTCCTTGGAGCCTTTGGCCTTTTGTATTGAGAGAACTACTGATTCTACTGTTTTGGGTGGCCCTTTCTTGGCTCCACTGGCTGAGTCGGCTTTCAAGGCTTTGGAGAGGGTCTTAGCTGGACCAAGGCAGCTGGTATGTGCTCGGTGTTTGGATCCATCCAGACCCCCCAAAAGACTTCTCCTCCTTCTTCTCATTCTGGTCAGCAGGGACGTACAGTTCCTATCAGCTTTGAGATCAGTTAGCATTCAAGCTCCACACCCAGCTCTGATGTGTCTCCCTCAGAAGTCTGAAGGCACATTCCTCAGAAGAGAATGTGCACATGGAAGCATATTGACTCCTGTCCTTAGTCACTTGAGAAGACTGACTTAGATGAGGGAGAAGGCTCACCAATGTCCCCCTCCCCCAAAGACATCTCCTTCAGGGACATCCTTGAATTAATGGCATTGGTAAGATTTAAAATGCAAAAGGGGGATGGTCCACTGAAACCCCATCTTCTGATGAGCTGGTGTTTCTCTAAGCTTTTGGGTCTGGCCCTTTAGCATCCTGGGTGGTCCCTTCTCCCAATGCCTTACTTGACTTCATTGCCCAGAAAGCCTGGAACAAACCTGATGTGGCACAGCCCATCTTGAAAAAATGGACAGAATTCTAGTTACTGAGAAAGAAAGAAAACATTGGGCTAAAGGTCACCCAGTAGATGCCATGCTGATAGAAGTAGCCTCAAAAAGGAACTGTCCAAAGAAAGTTCCTCTGTTTATAGTCAAGGGCATGGACAGACTGAGGAAACAGACTTATGCTTTAGCCACATTTGTTGTCCTTGTGTTGTATGGTACACCTGACCCATTTCCAGAGGGTTTGATCAAGTAGCTTTCAAGTTCCCGGGTGGGTAAACTTTCCTTTGGATATACAGAAATCTATAAATACCCAATATGTTGTCAATCTTGGCTTTATTCTCACTGATGGGTTTGGATCTGATGTGTCAAATTTGTCTTGGCCTTTCCAATAGCTCGAGCTCTTCAGCAAAGCTCATGGGCCTCTTTCCCGACCCATAATGCAGTTCCCCAACTTCCTCAGATCTCATTTGCCATACTGCAAGAAAGATCTTCTAGCAAGCTCTGGGCTAAGTTGTTTGATATCTCTTGTTGCTTACCTCTTTCCACTTTTCTGTATTGTACTAATTAATATTTTGCTAGCATATACTTAAAGTTCTTCACTGGTTAGTACCTTCCCTCTGTTAGAGTTAGTTTTTTCCCTTGGTGTTAGAGTCTATTTAAGTTAGAGAGCATCTAACTTATACATGTTTAAGTTAGACGGTATTCTTTTATCTTTTCTTCTGGTAGTGTTGATACTTATTTCTTCTTCTTCCTCTTCATTTCCAATTACTTTCTGTTTTAGTGAGAGGGCAGTTAACCAAGTCCATTTAAGTTAGAGGACTTGCCATCCCCTTGTTCTGGTTGTTTTAAAAAAATGAGTTTCTCCTTCTATATCTTTATCTAGTTAAGCTGTTTGCTTGTGTTGTTTGTTAGCCAGAATGTCCCAGAAAGAAAATAAGCCCTTGGTATTTAAAAAATGTAAGAAGTGTAGCAAAAGATACCCCTCAGTGATTCTCACACTTTGTGTATACCGTCTGTGGCTTCTTCATGTGCAGGAGTCCTGTTCCATATGCTACGCCTTTAACCAGAGGGCACTCATGGAATTAAAACTCCCATTGTGTGAGGCTATTTCCATCGATTCCTGCTTTCCAAAATCAGACAAATCAGAGAGAGTGGAACAACTGCTTTTTTTTAGCCTCCAGATCTTTGACAGAGCCAAAAGCCAAACTACTGCAAGAATCCGCTCTGACAGCACCCACAGAACAGCCATCAACCTCCGGAGCAGGGACTTCTTCAGAGCAGGCAGAATCTTCACCTCTGAAAAATTCTACTGATCCTTTGGCTCCAAATGACCCATTACCTGCCGAGTACTATTATTGGAGCTGACTCCATCCTTGGAGCCGATTACTTCTCAACTCCCTTAACCATTCTTAGCCAGATCCAGATCCCCAACATTGTCTACCAGGTCAACTAGGACCCTTTTAGATGAAGACATGGATAGGGTGGTGTAGAGGCTTCCCAAAATACCTGCCTTGGCCAAGCTTCTTTTGGATCCTAGCCCATAGGAGTTGGATCAGTCTCACCCTTCCCCTTCAGCACCTATTCCTCCTCCAATCTGATCTTCGCTTTCAGAGCTGGAAGACTCCGATATCCAACTGGTATCTGTATCAGGTCTGGGGCATGTTGGCTCTTCAGATTTGGTGTCTACCCCAAGCATCTCTATTCAGTGGGAGCAGGAGACCTCTGGGAGCCAACATTCACTGGTCAGGTCTTTGGAGCCAATGCAGATCTCCAGAGTTATGAGGAGGGTGATGACTGCTCCTCAGTCTCAGGCACAGTTCCCTTTGGAGATTCCTCCCTTGGCGCAGGTGTCTTTACCTCATCACCTCATCCACAGGCCCACCGGATCCAATGCCTCAGGATGTTCTCTAGGGGACTCCCCCCTCTTCTGAAACTTTCCCAGAGTATCCCACTGAGGAAGTCCCTCAGAAGAGACCATGCAAGAAGAAGCATCTGGACTCCTGAGGAGCCCATCACTTGCTGCACATAATTTGTTTTAATTTACATTATTGAGTTTAACATATATATATATATATATATATATATATATATATATATATATATATATATATATATAGTGAATTATATTAGTATTGTATGCATGTATTATCATCCTTGTATCTTGGATTTTAACATACTTTCTCACACAATTTTTTGAAAGTCGACACTGGTGTTCCATTGGTCGGTTTGATCACATATGTTGATTTTGTGAATATTTAAGTGAAGTAGGGAATGTACTAGCAGTTCTGAAGAAGTCTTTACCTAGACAAAAGTGCTAAACTGTTATCACTTGCTATTTTTGCTGCTTGTTGATTTTAATAAATAGTTTGGTGATATTTCTTGGCTGTTGGTACTGGTCTTTTTGGACACCTAGATCGCCACTCAAGTTTTTCACTTGTTTGATTTGGTTCTTTGTTTGTCAGTAGAACTTGAGATACTGACTTTGATGAAGCGGAAGGGTCCCCACAGTCACCTCCTGAGGACATCTCCTTTGGAGGCATCCTGAAATTTTTAAAACAGAGGGGTGACTGGCAGTCCTCATCCCCTTCAGCCAAGGAGTCTGTATACCTGAAGGCCTTTGGATCTCGCACTTCAGCCTCTTGGGTGACACCACCTTCCGACGAGCTTATTCAGTTAATCTCTCAGAAGGTCTGGAAGAGCCTGGACACCATAGAACCCACTTCTAGGAGGCCAAACAAGTACATTACAGCACCCAAAGACCAAGCCATTCACACCAAGGGAGTAGCAATAGCTGCCATGGTCATGGCAGCTGCCATAAAAAAGGAACTTTCCAAGACCAGTTCCTATATCCATCCTCCTAATAAGTATTCCAGGACCATGGACCATGGATAGATATGGGATGCGTGTCTTCTTGTCAGCAGTTTTTACAGTGTGATCACTGAACTATGTCACTCATTCCACCAGACTTCAGAGGGACCTGCTGAAAGAACTGTTAGACTCCCTCCAGGGAGCTGTAGCTGATGTTGTAGCAGATAAGATAAATGCACAACTTGCTACCCTCAACTCGGTAGTCAACGTATCCATGAGACTCATTTCATATGTAGGAGGTAGAGTGAGTAGGAAGGCAGGTTCAGGCATCTCAATTAGGAGGCAGGCCTGGATGCACCTTTGTGATTTCACGGAGCCCTTCAAGTCTTCCTTGGGTAATGCTTCCTTCAATGGCTCATCTCTGTTTGGGCCCAAAGTTAAAGAAACTATAACCAGGTATGAGCAGACTTTGACTGCTGTTGGAGTACATTTTTCCACACCCACCAGACCTTTTCAAAGGGTCAGAGGGGTAGTGGGAAGATGTGGTTCAGGAAATCTCAAAGGTCTTATCAGGATACGCAGGGTGGTAGTTCCCCCAGGGACAGAGGGAGGAACAGTAATGGAAGATGCCCCCATGGCAGAGCAGGCCCACAGAATCAGGGCTCCAGAGAATCTTTCTTTGGCAGACTCTTACAGTACTCCTGAAGGAGTGCTCAACTGCTCACCTCTGGAGGTAGTCAGAGGAAGACAGTCACTGCACCTAGAATCCTGGGGGTTTGGTAACCAATGACAAGTGGGTGCAGGACATAATATCCAGGGGTTATAGCATTCCCTTCTCTCTCCCCAGTCCCAAAAACAAATCAGTTCCAGACATTCCACCCAGTCAAAGGGAACAAGCAATGTTAAAAATCCAAAAGTTGCTAAGAAAAAGAGTCATCCAAAAAGTCCCCACAGACCAGAAAGGATCCAGAACTTACTCAATATTCTTTTTAGTTCCAAAGAAAACAGGGGACTGGAGACCCATTCTGGATCTCAGCAATCTCAATAAATTGGTGAAGCAAACCAAGTTCCGGCTGATGACACTGTAGTCAATACTTCCATTCCTGGAAAAAGACAACTGGATATGCTGTATTGACCTTCAGGATGCGTACTACCATGTTCTAACAGAAAGATGATTCATAAGATTTTTTGTGCTTCCGGATAGGAGCCATTCACTTCCAGTTTTGAGCTCTGCCCTTTTGTCTCACTACAGCCCCCAGAGTGTTCACCAAGTGCATGGCGGCTTACCTGAGATGCCAAGGATTCCAGGTGTTTCCGTATCTGGATGACTGGCTCATAGCTGCCCTGACCAGGCATCTTCTGTTACAAGCCAGGGACTATACACTTCAACTTTGCTCTTCCCTGGGCATTACCATAAATTACAACAAATATGCTGTAGAGCCATCCCAAAATTAAATTTTTATAGGAGCAGAGATAGATACAGCCATGCTTATAGCAAGACTCCCTTACTACAGGGTGTATGATTTCCATCAGCATGTCAGGAAAACTTGAGCCATTGCAAAACAAGTGCTACAGGTTCTGGGGAAGATGGCAGCCTCTGTCATAATTATTTCCCTAGTTCAACTACATATGAGGATACTTCAGTGGTTACTTTTCACACATTGGTCAATCTTGGAATTACCATTGTCGCACAAGATTCTCATAACCAGTTCCTGCAAAAAGGATTTAAAGTGGTGTATTCACTTTCCTTCAGTATCTCAAGGCTGTCCCTTTATCCTCCCTCAGTCCCAAGCCATGGTGACCAAAGACGCTTCCCAGATAGGGTGGGAGGACATTATCTAGGGAAAGACAGTTCAAGGCTCCTGGCAGGAAGACAAGGCTCACTCACACATAAACATCCTAGAGACGAGGGCAGTGCTCTTGGCATTGCAGGCATTTCATGACACACTTCCTATAGGAATTATAGCAATTCAGTCAGACAATATGTCCATAGTCTGGTACATAAACAAACAAGGCAGAACCAGATCTTATCCCCTTTTTCAAGAAGCTCTAAGGGTTTGGCAATAGGTGATGTCCTCCAATTGTTTTCTGATTGCAAAGCACAACCTGGGGAAATCCAGTGTGATTGCAGACAAATTGAGCATGGCCACATGAGTGATCCCACAATCAGAAAGTAGCGGAAGAGATTTTTTGGAAATGGGGCCAGTCTTGCTGTGACCCTTTTGCTTCACCCACCAATGCCAAATGCAGCAACTACTTTGCCCTTATCCCTCCCATAGGAGAGTCATCAAGGGATGCACTTGTTCACGATTGTCCTCTGGGACTTCTATATGCTTTCCCTCCAATTCCTCTGATTCCCAAATTATTGCAGAAAGCAAGTCTGTTGTAGACCACGATAACCCTGATTACACCCTATTGGCCTCATCAAATCTGGTTTCCCCTTCTATGGCCTCATCTTCAGGACAAACCATGGATTTTGGACCTGGCTCCAGATTTACTGATGCTTCCGCTGGGAATGGCATATCCCAGCCTTTACAAGCTCAAGTTGACAGCTTGGCTGCTCCAGTTCCCTTGATTGCTAGGTTTCCCCATCTGTCCTTTCTGGTAAAATATATTCTGTTGTCCTCCCATAAAACTTCTACTTGTAAGTTATGTTTGTGTCTTTCGGCTTTTCCCGGTTAGGGGTCGCCACAGTGGAACTCCGGTCCGCTAATGATTGGCAGTTGATTTTTATGTACCGGCTTGCCAGGCCTGGTGCACAACCTTCAACGAAGGTACGCCCATTCAGCATGTCTCCACACAGAAGACGCTCTAGCTGAGAATCGAAACGGACAGCGTCTTACTGTGAGGCGACAACGCTACCGCCGCACCACCTAAGTTATACAAGAGTAAATAGAATAGGTTCGTAATATGGGCAACTGATAACCAGGTAGATCTTTTTCTGCACCCATATAGTCTATACTAGAATTCTTAACCAAACTTTTTCATGAAGGTACAGTTGCTTCTACTGTTAGAGTTCAACTAGCAGCAATTTTGAATTTCCATGTGGGACAGAATGGCTCTACTATCATGTCATGTATAAGGCCTTTTTTTTAAGGAACAACAATGATTAGATCCCCATACAATAATCCAGCTCCTCCCTAAGATCTGAATTTCATTTTAACAAATATCATTTATTCCTATTTGAATCTTCAGCCACATGTGATCTAAAGTTTCTGTCTTGGAAAACACTCCTTTTAGTGGCCATTACCTCAGCCAGACGAATCTCAGAGTTGCAGGCCTTGCCTTCCAATCCATCTTACCTAATTTTTCATAAGGATAGAGTTTCTTTACGCACTAATCCTTCATGTCTGCCAAAGGTTGTGTCAGAAGGTAACCTAAATCAATCTGTTGAGCTACCAGTGTTCATCCCTAATTACCATAACAGAGGCGAATCCTCCCTGCATCATCTGGACGTACATAGGCTCTTACGTTTTTACTTGCACAGAACTTTAGGTTTCAGGAAATCTGACTAACTTTTTATATCTTACTCTGAGATTAGAAAAGGTAAACCAGTCTCAAAAGTTACCTTATCTAGATGGCTCACCTTTTGTATATTCTACATCTACAATTCTGAAAACAGGGCTCTTCCTATTCCTTTCAAGGCACATTCCACCAGGTCAGTAGCTACAGCTGCAGCCTTTCAAGCAAGGTTACCCTGGGGTGATATCTGTGCTGCAGCTATGCGGGCAAAACCACATACCTTTATTACTCATTACAAATTGGATTTGGCCTCAAGGAGTAGAGATTCATTTGGTCTATGGATCCGAGGAATATTCTCCCATGAGCCACCCAGGAATTTGGTTGCTTGGGACGAGGTCCCATCAGTGAGAATGAAGGTGAGATTGACAACACATAAAGAAGTTATATATTTACCATAACATTCCATGTGCGTTGTCCATCTCCAACCACATAACCACAGAACAAAACTGTAACATAAGAGATAGTTGAAAACATTACTATGATAAACTTAGAAAGATATTAGACTAACAGGGTTTGTATTAGCATTCATTACAATATCAGTACATTCTGCAGAATTCTCACAGCCCTCCTCCAATGTCAACACAATTCTGGATGAGGGAAAAACAAAAGGACGTTAACATTAGGGATTTAAAACAATGTGCTTATGGACTAATAAAGGTGGTAGAACAGATTTTCCAGTAGCATGCATTGTGTGAATCCACATTTGTGATGAGGAACACACCAAAAACACACAGGTCAACATCTAATTGTGCAACATTCTCACAGCCCACACCCCTGTACTAACATCTCAGCTTAACAATTCCAGATAAAGCCAACAAAAACTGCAGCACATGGGAATAAAATCGGGGATAGTTTAAACACTACTATGAGAAATGTAGTAGAACAGGGTTTGTATTAGCACACATTAAGACATCAGTACATTCTGCAGAATTCTCACAGCCCCTAACCCCCAATGTCTCAGTATAATAATTCTGGATTAAGTGAAAACAAAATAAAAACACAAAGGCATAACATTAAAAACCAATGTGCTTATGAGCTAACAAAGATGCTGAAATAACAAATTTTGCAGCAAAATGCAGTGTATGACCCCACATGTTTTAATGAGAAACAGACAAATACCAGGCAAACATCTGAACATTGTGCAAAATTCTCACAGCCCATAATCCCCCTCCCAACCTCTCAGCACAATAACTCTGAACAAAGCAAAAAATGATCATAAAACAAAGGCGTATCATCAGTGATAGTTGTAAACATTGACGGTATAGACAATACTAGCATAACAGGGTTTGTATTAGGATACATTAAAACAACATCTGTACATAATGCAACATTCTCAACACCACTAACTCCCTTCCCAAACTCTCATCACAATAACTCCAGACAAAGCAAAAAATTATCACCATTTTTGGTCATCCAGCAAATTCGGTCTAAGGTAATTCAGGTAGGAGAGGAGAGGGTAACTGTGGTTCCGGGAGGAATCAGAGCTTTCAGATCCAGTGTTTTGTTAAAAGGAACTGAGATTGGATCTGGCTGGATCTGACAACCCACATATTGAAGCAAATGAAAAGAGGACAATATGGATCTATCATTATGGCAAATACATAACTTTCATTTAATAAGTCCACTACGGTCAAAGCATTCTGGGCCTGATCTTCACCAAGTTAACAAGCCTTTAGTATCTCAATCCCTGGTTACATTGCATCAGAAATTAGTAACCATCCTTTAAAAACATTAACATGGCAACTGTAAACGATTCTGAATTCATGGACTTTTAAACAGCCATCTTAGTTAAATTCTATGATGAGCTAAGTTTACTTGCAATGTCACCACTCCCCATGAGGCTTCACCTACTGTTTTTGCATATGAACTGTACTCTCACATAAAAGTGTATAGCTGTAACAGTCCCCACTAGAGATAACTATAATTGGAAATATACCATAATGGGAAATGTAAAACTAAACCGCATTGATGGTCTATATAACAAATGTATCCACATCATCACCACCCTTTTTATCTCTATCAAAATGCTCAGCAAGGAACTCAAAATGACCATTATAATGATGGAAGATAAATATGAACTTAAACTGGAAGTCCAAAAAAAAAAAACCCCAAATCATTCTTTAGTTACATTGGGAAACTGAGAAGTAACACTCACAATGTATGCAACAAATCCAAAATGGCATTACACACTCTGACCCTAAAGACAGTTAAAATATTTTCAGACAGATTTAGTGCTAAACTAATCTTCTGAAATCCCATAGTCAAATTTACACCGCCCTCCTCAAATTATCACAGAACATCTCTTGTCACAACCTTTATGGGCCCAGACAATTTACTTGGATACTTACATCTCTCCCACCCCCCTGCAAAGGAAACCACCATGAAAAACTTCTCCAAAGCTAACTTTGGTCTCCTGAAAACAGAGGTGGCTAACTTCAAGGCACCCATGTAAATGAAGAATAGTTGCATGACCGCCAAATCATACACCAATGCACTATACAAACAATACGCAAATGCATGGATCTCGCCATACCCAATAGAACCAAGACACTGTCCTCCAAAAAAAAAGAAATCAATCTAGTCATTCCCTGCCATAAACAAACTCTACAACAGAAGGAGGAAACTGATGCAGAATAAGGAGAAGCCCCAAGACTGGAAAAACTCCCTTATCAGCCTCAACAAAAAGTTGAGATCCCTCATCAAATCTTCCAGAGCTAGCTATGAAAAGAGAATTGTAGCAGATAGTAAAGAAAAACCCAAGGCCTTCTATAGTTATGTAAGGAATCTCCACAGCAATACCCAGATTTGCTCTGAGCTACTGCACAATGGTACTTCCTATACCGAGCCAATAAATATTGCCAATATACTGGCTGACAGATTCAGCACCAACTTTACCCCTCCCCCCGAGGACTAATCACAATGCCAGTAGATTGCCAGGCACCCAGTATTACTGCTGCACAGGTTAAAACAGCACTGTCCAAGGCCAAGAATACAGCTTCTATGGGACATGACAATATCCCTGGCTGTGCTCTACATCAACTACAGAGTGAACTGGCACCTCACCTGTGTGCCCTGTTCATTCACAGCCTCACCTCAGGCTTTGTCCCTACTGAATGGCACACTGCTACAGTCATCCCTCTCCACAAAGGAGGAGCTACTACAGACCCTGGAAACTATTGCCCCATTAGCCTGATGAGTCTGATATGCAAAGCTGTGGAACGCATCATCATGGACCTAATAAACAAGGCTATAGGGAATCTCCAAACTCTGGATCCCACACCATTTGGTATTGTGAAGGGTAGATCATGCCTGCTCAACTTGGTTGACTTCTTTGAGTCAGTCACTAGAGCTGTGTGGATGAAGGCAAGGTGGTTCACACAGCCTACCTTGATCTGGCTAAGGCCTTTGATACTATTCCCCACTCAGGAATCATAGAAAAACTCACCAAGCTAGGCATCAACCCCTATATCACTAGGTGGGTTGCAAACTGGCTCACAGATAGAACCCACAGTGTGAAAGTAGCTGACTCCAAGTCAGACTGCTGACCAGTCACAAGTGGAATCCCATAGGGTTTGGTCCTGGGTCCTCTCCTGTTTGGTATCTACTTCTCTGAAGCAATGTTGACATCCTACAGAATGGCCTCACCGAGACCAACAACTGGTATCAGAACCATGGCCTTAAGCTCAATGCCAAAAAATTTGTTGTTATCCCCTTTGGGAAAAACCCAGTTCCCATGAATTACCACATTGATGGTAGTCCACTGACCACAGAAGGAGTTATAAGAGATCTGGGAACAAAGGTTGACAGCAACCTCTCTTTTGACCATCACATTGCCACTGTGGCACATCTCAATACTAAGGGTTTTGCATCCAGGAAGAAAGAGGTCATTGTCTACCGCTACTCTTACCTCATTAGGCCAACCATCAAGCAGAATGCCCCATTTGGCATGCACCTCACTAGACACCTGCAACAACTGGAGAGGCCGCAAAAGTACCTCACAAAGAGGATTCTAGGTCTTGAACACTTGTCCTATATGGACAGACTCAAAAAACTCCAACTATTCTCTGTCTCATATCGCCTACTTAAGAGGCTATCTCTGCTTGACTTATGAAGCCATGTCTGACCCAGCTCTGTTAGAAATGGTACAGCTAAAGAAATCTCAATCCCTCCACACCACACACTCCAGAGACCTCAACCTCATTACCACAATCAACATAACATACTGGAGAGACAGGTTCATAACACAGAGACTGCCTATGCTTTGGAATAGACTTCCCATACATGTCAAGCATAGCACCTCACTATCCCTCTTCAAGAGAAATTTTGATGAGTGGATAGGAAATAGAAAATTCACCCTGGGGATCCCTGTTGTACCATGCATCTACGGCCTCCCCAAGATACATAAGTCTATAACATCCCCTCCCTTGAGACCTATAGGGTCAGGGAGGGGATAAATAACAGAGCCATTATCAATATATGTGCAACAAGTATTATGTGAATATTTACAGATATTTAAAAGCTATATTAAAGATTTGGCTGATTTTCTATAAAAGTTATATCAATGAAATTGTAAAACTGCATGCAATAACTTTCTATTTGTATGTTTAGATATAAATTCTTTATTTACAGTCATCCCCAACAGTTATAGCATTAATGTGATAAGAGAATTTTTAAACAAGGAAATGAGTATGATGCATAATAGCATTGAAAATATTTTATTAATAGAAATTCTTCTAAGTAATAACATCTTCCTCTGTAATGAGAAACATTATTTGCAGATATCAGGTGTTGCCATGGGTACGCTCATGGTTAACACCTATGCCAACTTAGCACTTAATCAATGGGAGAGAATTATATCTATAACAATGAAGGTTATGTTAGGAATGAGCTCTTATTTTACAAGAGGTTTGTAGACGATTACTTTTTAATTTGGAATGGCAATGAAAGTGGCCTGAAACAATTTGTTGAATATTTAGAGAGCAGTACTGAATTCTTAAAATTTAAGTTAGAATACTTAACAATGGCTATTAATTATTTGGACATAAGGTTAGAAAAGAAAGGGAAAGGTATAGAAACCTTGGTATACAAGAAACCGTACAAAAGAATAGGTATACACAAAGGAATAGTATGCATGCCCCGCATGTGTTTAGGGGCATTGTGAAAAGTCAGTTTATAAGAGTAAATAGATTGAACACTGACGATGTAAAAAATAAAGAACAGATGGAAGAAATAGCAATGGAGTTTATTAACCAGGGATATGAGAAAGATATGGTGTGTGAAAGTATGAATAAAATTTTAGCTGAAAGGCAACATAATATAGCACCGTATTTTAGTGCTAAGGGAGAAAATGCACCAATTCTGAATATAACAGATAGACAGGAGACTAGGTTAAGGTATGTGTTGACTTATAACAATAGAATTAGAGACGTAGAAAGAATAATAAGAAAAAATTGGGGTATATTATTAACCATGCCTGAAATAAAACAAATAATTAGTGAATGATCTATGTTTGCATGCAGAAATGAAAAAAAAAAATCTTAAAAGAAGGTTATGTTATAAAAATTTGCATGAGGGTAAAAAAGAAGTTAGTTTAAGAAAAGGCATATACCCTTGTTTAAATTGTAGTTGCTGTTGGGATATTTTAAATTATATACATTTTTTTCATCCAGCAAGTAAAATAAAATATATTTTTGATTGTTATGCTTGTTGTAATACTACTCAAATAGTATATTTGGCCACATGCATCCAGTGTTCATGTTTCTATATAGGAAAAAGTAATAGGAGGTTGAAAGGCCATATTATAGAACATAAATCAGAGATAAAGAGAAGTACAGAAAATAATGCTTTGGCTAAACATATATTAGAGTCTTTGTTTTAAGTTTAGGGTTATTAATGTAGTACAGAAGAATAGCAGAGAAGGTGATATTAACAATAAATTGGAGAATATAGAATTAACATGGATTCTAAGATTAAATGCAGATACATTCCCTGGTTTAAATAATGCAGTAAGTTTGAAACCAGTACTGCATAGGAAACAAATTATGTTACATTGATTAGTGTTAGCTTTGTATATTTTAAATTGATTGGTTGGCTGTGTCACATGTTTCTTAACTTTAGCTATTTAAATGTATTAATTGAGAATGATTTTATATGCACTGAAGAAGGGGAAACCCGAAAGTTTTGCCTTGTTTTATTAAAAAGTTTGAACGTTTCTACTGTTTGTGTTATTCTTGTGCCTGCACAAAGGGAGCCATTCCACAGACCCTGGGAATTACAGGCCTATGAACCTAACTAAGCTACTTTAAGCCATAAATGCACCATATCCTAGTTCATAAACCATGATATTAAGTTTCTCTTACAGCTGGATCCAAAACAGTTTGGTTTTGTCAAGAGCAGACCATGCTTTCTTAACTTGGTAAACTTTTTGAGAGGGATGCAGAATCACTGGACACTGTCCAGTCAGTCTACACAGCATATATGGAACTGGTTAAGGCCTTTGACACTGTACCCATTGTTGGTGTTGTAAACAAGTTAAAAGATCTAAGGATAGACTTGTACATAGTAAGGTGGATTGCAGACTGGATAAAAGGCAGAACCTACATAATGATGGTGGCAGCTGCCACTTCTGTAAGTAAGAAAGTAACCAACAGATTACCACAAAATTTGTAGTGGGACTCTTCCTTTTTGATACATACTTTTCCAATCTCCAAACCAGCACTACAACCTGGTTATTATTATCCATTAGATAATGGGCTTGAAATGCAAGTAATCCTCATTGGACACTAAATGTTCTACAGTAGGATTTTAATCTACTGATAAAGCCTGTTCAAAAATGAGGGGACCTAATCCATTAGGAAGTCATAAAGTAGAGACTGAAATCTTCTCCAAGAGCCACCATTTGCTTCTCCTTGGTAACCATGCAAGATCCATGGTCAGTAAGAAGAATAAGTAAATAAATACTAAACAAAAGAAAAACAAACAGCTGCTGTAACATGTACAAGGATGTGCTTTTCCATTCCCCTTACTAACTCTGGCTATGAGAAAGCAGGGGGGAAATAAATGAAATAAAAATAAAAGACATCTAGACCAAGACACTGATGACTGCAAGATGGGTATTATCATCCATTAGATAATGGTCCTGGAATGTGAGGAATCCTCATTAGACAATTAACATAACACAGCAGGGTTTTAATCTACCGATAAAGAACACTGAAAAATGAGAGAACCTAATCTGGCCACTAAGACAAATATTTTCTAAGAGCTGCCGTTTTCTTTCCCTTCACTAACCACTCAAGATTTACAGTTAGCAAAAGGGACAAACAATGTAAATTAACTAAAAGAAAAACAAGTAACAGTAGTTACAAAGACTTAACCTTTTTGTATTCCTCACTAACCAAGACTCAGAGAAAGATGGGGTTAGTGAACAGAAAAAAAATGTAATGCAATGTGCTGTGTGTTTGTATGTAAAAATTAAATGCGTGCGTGCATTCCTGTGTGTGTGTATGACATTAAGTTTGCCTCTCTCTGTCTGTGTGTATGCTTGTTCCTATGTGTCTGTGTGCGTGTGAAAAACGTAATGTGTCTTACTTTCTGTGTGTCTGTCTACTTGAATTTCTGTATATCTGTAAAAGACTGTATCTGCATCTGCAGCTGTTATTTATATATATATATATATATATATATATATATATATATATATATATATATATGTGTGTGTGTGTGTGTAGACATATTTTAATTATACTTTGGATGCAACAATAATTACATATCCTGCAGCAACTTTGAAACATTAGACACAGGAACTGTTTTACATTAAAAAATATAAAAATGAATATGGTAATAATAAAACAAATAGTAAGCAATTCATGAGATAGTTCACGATCTCAGTCCAGCAGTGCCCTTGAGGGTAGGGGTTACAAGGATATAATGGACATTCAAGAGTAGTTTGTTATTTGTCTGTAACTCCCAATCTGTCAGGCATTACTGCTTACTTCTCTCACTTGCATAGAAGCACTTCAACAAGAGCTAGTCTTCACTACAATGTACAGTGGTATACTGAGAAAGAGATCAATTTAAATACAAAAAGTGTTGTTGCCTTTGGGAAACACCCCTCTTCCACAATGTACAGCATAGTCAACACCCCACTCCACACTCATGTGATAGTCAAAGATCTGTGTACCTGAACAGACAATTCCCTTACCTTTGTCAATCATTTTACAACAGTGTTTTAGAAATCATTGTATCCAGCAGTAGTGATATCCATGTTGGTCTAAGGATATTATTGCACTTCTGTGCTTTACCCTATTTAGAGAAATTGTTGAGTACAATGCCTCCTTTAGCATGTAGTCAGCCAGACATATCAGACAGCCGGAAAGGCCTGCGAGGTTTGTAACATAAAAGACTGCCGGCCTAAAAGTATTACATATGAAGACAGATATCAAGACAAACATGAAGCCTTATCCCTATACTCTGTTATAGATTCCTCTGTGGAGTTCTATATCTCGCATTTTGGGTCATCAAACACCCCACTCTAATGGAACTCATACCTTCACAGGATGAATAGCTTCATAAACACATGTACCAAGGAGCCAGATCACCACAACATATAAATAAAACACAGTGGAGGGATATTTATTACCAAACAGTTGCATCATCTCTGGAACAAATTATCCCTGACAATTAAGCAGACTGGCACCTACATACGCACAGATATTTCAGTCATGAGCATAATGCCCCTCTAGCCTGCCAGTTTACCAAAACAGTCATCCCCATAAGTGTCCAAGTTGTTCTTAAAAATATTTAAACTACTGCTCTCATTAATATAATTGGTAGGCTGTTCCAGGTGTTAGCTACTCTCTTAGAGAATCATTTAGTACATGCCTCATTCCTATATAACCTCCTACCCAGGTGGTTCGATAATTCTCTGTTACTGTTTGATAACTCCAAGCATTCCCAGAGGTAGTGTTCTTTGGATTCCCTATACACTTGAATGAGGTCTCCTCTTATATGTCTGCATGAGACTATACAAGTTCAGATGTTTTTATCTTTCATAATAACCTTTGCTTTTATAAGGCTAACCTTGACATTGGATAAGTACTCTCAGTTTCATTCCCAACCTGACATTTGCCCTTTTGGAAGCAGGGAAGACATCTTGAGGATGCTATTTTGGCAAGACACCCATGGTCTTTAGACTTATTTGCCTCATAGCTCCTATTATCACATGACCCCATGAACAGAAGAAGAATTGGAGACTAGCATGTCAGCCTTGTACGGGGCTGACTTACGGAGATCGGTTTGCCAGAGGAGAGTTGTGGCAATTGTTTTAATGGGAACAGAAGCAGCGATTTTACAGTGACATTACTCCACACCAATAGTACTATAATTTTTAAACTGGGGACCACAGAAGTTAATTTGCTGAGTTCTGAATAACAACGAAGTGAAAAAAAACTACAAATGTTAAACCTAGGTCCCATCTGCCTGAGTTAGTAAAACTCTTGTGAATGTAAAACATCCCACAACAGTTAAATAAAAGAGTAGAGGTATTTTATTTTATACATCAGTCAATTTTCTATAAATACTTTTCACTTTACATAACACAAAATGCAACAACATGACTTTCAAGTACAGAGCAATAAGTAAATTCACATACAGATTTATTTAGACATAAAAACTAATAAATCACTGAGAGAGACACAAATGGACTGCAAACTGGCAACAACAGGAAAGTAATGCTACTGAGGGGGATCCAGCGTAATGCTGCAAAAATCAATGAATAAATTAATGAATTAAATAAAAGCTTAATACTGAAAACTAAGACCTTCATTCTTTGAAGGACTTTTCGTTTTAACAGATATAAGACTTCATCAGAAATTATTACTAATCCCACCATTACAAGTATTTAAAACCAAGGTCACATGACATTTTCTATCAAAAACTTTAAAGATACAATACCACAATTTTAAAAGACTTAAATGATAAAAATAATAAAATGTTTAATAAGAAAACGTGTATAAATAAAAGGTTTTTTAGACATATTTTAACCTTCCAAATTTCATCCTTCATCTCATGCTGCACAATTCCTTTACTTGATCCTTTTCATTCTTCTCATAATAATTTCACAATCCCAAGTGTTATTATAGAGCAGTTCTTCACATCAACTATCCCAGATCATCCAAGCAGCACTTATTAATATACTATCATATATGTTTATTCTTTGTTTCCATTGTAAAACTCATTAAGTATCATATTACAATCTTTGTTTTGAAAACAAACTGATATTAATTTTAAGCCTTTCTCATGCTTGTTTAAACTCTATCACATCAGACAGGCTCTGTGGAAATAATCCAAACACCAAAATATTTTCACTGATTTAATGAAGCGCTTTTCGTCACCTGCAATAAGATAACTTCCTCAGATTACATTCTCAAAAAAATGAGGCCGTTATATAGTAATACAACAAATCACCTGATCGTACCTACAAGGTGTACTGATATATAAAAAATAGTACTCAATATTAAAAACTTCTAAAATACATTTTAGACTGCTTGTTATACAAACTAAAACACCACATACCGCTACTACCAAACATAATGTCTCTTCTAAACATGTTAAACATATATATAATATAACTTGGACATAAAAAAATGATAAAAAAGTTAATTTATCAATAACATGATAGCAAATGCATAATAGTATCTAATAGTATCCTAAATTTAAATATACATTTAATTAATTGTTTTCTATCTGTCCAAACGTTTAAGTTTAAGAAGACATAATATATTACAATGTTCATTTAACCCAGGTTCAACAAAGGCGTTCAGTCTTATTTGCCATGCCAATTCGCATTCTTCCAGTAATACATTTAAATTTAAAGGGCCACCTCGAATATTATGTTGGATTTGATCTATTGCTTTAAAAGTACATTTATGACCTATATGTAACATGGTATGCCTAGCAAGTGCATTGTCCATTTTATTTGTTCCAATTGCATAAGTGTGTTCATAGATTCTGTCTTTGCTCCGTTTTACCAATGTAAAATGCTTTACATGAACAACACATAGCAACATAAACTGTCATTTTTGAATTACAGTTCAAATTATATTTTATTTGATACTTTCTTTCATTGATAATAAATGTTTAATAAAGTTTGGACAGATAGAAAACAATTAATTAAATGTATATTTATATTTAGGATACTATTATGCATTTGCTATCATGTTATTGATAAATTTACTTTTTTATCATTTTTATGTCCAAGTTGTATTCTATATATATGTTTAACATGTTTAGAACAGACATTATTTTCGGTAGTAGAGGTGTGTGGTGTTTTAGTTTGTATAACAAGCAGTCTAAAATGTATTTTAGAAGTTTTTAATAATGAGTACTATTTTTTATATATCAGTACACCTTGTAGGTATGATCAGGTGATTTGTTGTATTACTATTTAATGGCTTCATTTTTTTGAGAATGTAATCTGAGGAAGTTACCTTATTGCAGGTGACGAAAAGCGCTTCATTAAATCAATGAAAATATTTTGGTGTTTGGATTATTTCCACAGAGCCTGTCTGCTGAGTATTAAACTCTATCACATTACAGGAATGCATGCTCAGTAGACTCCTCCATCTTGCTTATCTGATGTAATCGTTCACTTATCTGCTCATATTTCATATGCCCCTTGACCACTACTTTTTGCAACATTAATCTCCATAGAAAATATGCCATTTCATTAACCCTTCTAAATCAAACTTTTTGTTATATTATTGTCTTTTTAATACTCCCACTACTTTGCACGCACATTTTCATATAATAAATTTTCTGTAATTTCCTCGTACAGTAATTTCCTACTTTTATCTACAACCTCTACCCTAATTTGTCAACTTTTTATTTATTTATTTTTTTGCTATACTCTTTAATCTCTTTATTTTTGTATACACTTCTTTTCCCTATGCTCTCTGCTATCTAACATTCTTTGTATTCATCCTTCTTTGTTATCATACACAGTATCCACTATAAATCAATTAAAGTTAAATGTGCAATGGGATTCCTTAAACCTATCTCTCCATTTGCTTTTCTTTTTTACACTACAGCACCCCTCATTTAATAGGGTTCAACTATGAACCACAAAATGACCTCAATTGAAGTGAAATGTACAGTGGGATTCCTTAAACCTATCCCTCCATTTTTTTTCTTTATTACAGTACAGCACCCCATCTTTCAATAGTGTTCAAATGTGAACTCTAAATGACCCCAAAAGCAGTCTCAAATAATTATTTTAGTTAATAACTTGGAAATGTGTACAACCCTCATGGGTATCTCAGTTTCCCCATATGAGTGTATGAAATATTTTGCTAATCTCATTTGGAATGTTCCCCATATATTTGCTACTCTCATTATTCTCTTCAATTGCCCTGCCTGCCTGTTCAAACATAATCTCCACTATACTTAATCTCACACTGTGGGAAATATATCCCCCCAGTTCTTACTACGTCTCCAAATCCATTACTTTGATATTTGTTCAACACTAATCCTACTTTACTTAACTCTTTTTCGACTATATAAATTGTTTCCTTAACCCACACTTCATTCTTAGCAGTTATAACTATATAATCTGTATATGTCATAACTACTGAAATTCTCACCCCATTTCTCATTTCCATTCTGCCACCTCAGCTGTCTCCCTGAATCATAACATGACTGTATTCTTAAATAATGCAAATAGCACTCCATTTATGGGGCACTCCTGCTTCACTCCACTCTTAATACACACCCCCTCTCCAGTCAACCCATTAACAATTATTTTATTCCATGTACCGCTGTAACCTGAATGTAATAAGTTCTCCACTTTCCCCAATCCATAAATTTCCAAATACCATCATGTTATGTAATATCAAATGCCTTTTACACACCACAGCCAACTGCACTCAGTTTCTTCTCTCACAGTACAGTCAATCACATCTTTTAGCATGATTAACATATCTCTTATCTGTCTTCTCTCCGCCCCATACATTCCTTCATACAGCTCCTCCCCATTACTTTCCCAAATCTCTTCTGTAATATTTTTCATGAACTTATAATTTGCATTAATTGTAAGCATCCACCAATTTCTTATGGTTTCTTTCTCTTCATTTTTTAAACCAAAACTTCACACACTTACCTGTTTGTTACCTCCTACTCAAACTATCATAAATTCCACTATTGCATACTTTTGGTCATCCCCCATCTTTCCATAAAATTGTGCGCCCTAGTCTGTTTGGCCCATATTTACTTCTTTCAACACCTTGTCTGGCTCATCTTACTTATCTTTATGTCTAAGTCACTTATGGAAGCTTTATTAAACTTTCTAATCCCACATTTAATTTCTTCTTTATCACTTTTATGTCATATAATTCATTTGCATACTCAGCTAAAACTCTCATAATCTCCTTTTGATCATGTTGCCTCTTACCCACCTTATCCAGCAGACATGTCATCTTTCCTTCATCTACCTTCATTTTCTTACAAAAAATGCTGTTGTTTCCTCTTTTTTTTCCCTTGCAAGAAATAGTTCTGCCTCTTTTTCATATATTTTATTTATTCCCAGTTTTTGTTATACAGGTACCTCTCCTTCTCTAAGACTTCTGTCTCCTTTTTATGTAAAACTTCTGCTTAATCCTGCATGCTGCTTACAGATTCTTTTTTTCCTGCCCCCCCAAGTTCCTTTCCTTCTTCATATACTCCTTTTTATATTTCTCCTTATATACTATCTACCAGAATGACTAAGTCTTATAAAAAAGGCCTTATAGACCAATGGTCCTTCCATAAAATTTCCATTTCCTTCTTAAACTTTTATGTATGCTAATTTCCCCTATGAGTCTATATATGCCCTTACCTTTTTCTAATACACTGTTCATCATCTCCTACATCAGTCCATATAGCCTCATAGTCAGAAGAATATACCCTATATCTCTTTTAAACTTTGTAAAAAAACTGCAGTCTATTTCTGACCTCAAATGTCCTTTTCTATACATATGTATTCCTTCCTTCCATAAATGTAATTTTCCATATTTTATGATGTCCTGTGTCTTTACATCTTGCCTTATTGCCCTACATATTTTCTCATATTAAAGTCTGCTAACTCTATTATATCCATTTTAACTATTACATATATTTTTTTATTTCATCAGACATACCCGCTCTGTCTTTAATGTTTGTTTATGCACATACTACAGTTATTATCTGACAACACAAAGTACACATTTCCCAGGCACAATTATTGTAACAGCTAACAGCTTCAGATGTTTATTCTTAAATAATATTCCTATGCCTAACAGAGCTCCTTTACAAAACTCCACACAGTTTTCTTTCACCACTGTGAAAGAAAACTGTGTGGAGTCCCACTCACTAGGTTGAACAAGGAGAAGGTGACAGTCAATTGTCTATCAGGTGCCAGGATCCGCCACATAGCACATGCACTCAGGTCACTCCACAACAAATACAGATATGACTCAGTCATTGTCCATGTGGGTGTGAATGACCTGAGACGTACCTCCAAGGAATACATAAAAAGAAATGTGATGGAACTCTTGGATTATGTGGCCCAGGCAGGTATGACCCTAGCCCTTAGCAGTATTCTACCATCACCCAGAATGATACCACAGTATGAGCAGAAAATGATTGACTTTAACAATTGGCTAAGTTTCTGGTGTCATTCTAAGGGGATCCAGTATCTGCCAGGGACGACATGATCGACAGACCTCGATGCTTTGCCAGAGACGGCCTGCATCTGTCACTCCTGGGATTCCGGGTACTGTCTAAGGCTCTTGCCACCCCTATAGTGCCTTTTTAGACAGTGTTCCAAAGATCAAAATTCCACTGTAACAGCTACAAACAAATGCAATCTGAGGGTCATACTGCTCAACGGTAGAAATCTAAATCTCAAGATGCACTCACTCGAAGCTGTCCTCAAAATGGAGAATGTCGACATCTGTGCTGTAACGGAGACCTGGTTTAAAGAGGCAGAAAGCACCATTACACTCCCAGGCTACAACTCATTCCATCCTTTTCAGCCCCAGAATACAGTTGGAAGCTCCAAAGGCAGTGGTGTCTCCATATTCTTAAAGGATACACACACCTCTAGACTGGTAGCCCAGCATAATGCATCCAAGATTCTTCAGGTACAACTAACACTGAATAAGATGGCGATACAAGTCATACCCTGTTACAGAACCCCAAACATGTCCCCAGACTCTCACTCCAACTTTCTAAGCACCCGGGAATCTATGAAGGTCCAACCCAATACCCTCATACTGGGTGACTTCAACTACCCTTCCATCAACTGGGAAAACTATTCCGGTACAAATGTACAGGCCCAATGCTTTCTGGAATTTGTCAGTTCCAATGCCTTGGACCAGCTCATTCTGACAGCCACTAGAGGAAGCATCCAGGAAGAAAGAGGTCATCATCCTTCTCTACTCATCCCTCATTAGACCAGTCATCGAATATAATGCCCTGTTTGGCATGTACCTGACCAGACACCTACAACAACTGGAGAGGCCACAAAAGTACCTCACAAAAAGGATCCTAGACCTTAATGGACAGACTCAAGTAACTTCAGCTGTTCTCAGTCTCTTATCATCTACTTAGAGGTGATCTCTGCTTGACTTATAAAGCCATGTCTGACCCAGCCCTACTTGAAATGCCACATCTAAAGAAATCCCAATCCCCCTATGCCACATGCTCCAGAGATCACAACCTCATTACCACAATTAACAGAACATGTTGGAGGGACAGGTTCATCTCCCAAAGACTGCCCATACTCTGGAATAAGCTTCTTATTCATGTCAAGCAGAGCACCTTACTGGCCCTCTTCAAGAGCAATCTTGACGAGTGGATGAGTAACAGAAAGTTCACTCCAGGGATTATTCCTGTTGCCCTACTGGATATGGGCACTGTGAACTAACATGGGACGGTGCTTGGGCAATTTTTTTGGGGCTAGGCTTATAAAGGTTCCAGGGTCATTAGCCTAGTACACACCTATGAACCACAGCTTTTTTATCTTTTTTGTACCTTATCCAAAAATGTACTATCTTTTAAACGTATTCAGCTTTTTGCTCTTGACTTCATTTCAGCACCATTAAATGTCTTACTTCACTCTTTATGCTGTTAACATTTATTCCAATAACATTCAAGTTACCACTTTCTTTCTTTGCAGTGTTCTTCCCCTGCATAAAAAAAATCCTTTGCCTATTTCCAGTATTATTACCTCAATGCCCCCCTTCATTCTTCCCCTCCATTTAATCTTGGCTTAAAATGTCATACATATTTGCCTCTGCATATTGCTTCTCTGTACTTACCTTATTACATGCTACAGTTTCATTTTCATTCTGCATTTCATTCTGTTCTTCTTCATGCAGCTTATATTAACATTTTTTATCAAAATCAACATTTACTTCTACAGCACTTTCCTCCAGCCACACCCCCGCCCCAGATATTTCATCATTTTCAGCAATTCCAAGTAATAATTCAAAGCTAAGCCAATGGTGTCCTCCTCCCCACCTTTTCTGCAAATCATTTTTCAGTCTTTAATTGAATGTCCAGTCTTTACACACTGTGTGTATGATTTTTAGGGCAAACCAGTATCAAATTATCATACCACAGAAAAACATGTTTTAGGCTGGCCCAATATATCTTTTTTTTTTTCAATTTAACAAAGTAACACTGGACAAATATTGTATTCTGCCATCATCTTTATCCAAATTACCTCCCTCCCACCAACACACATATCATTCCATAAATGTTTCTCATCAGTCATTTTTTTTTTCAATTTTAGAAACAGTTTTGTATTACAGCTCAAAATAATCCCTTTAATCTCATTCAGTTACATTTGTAGTCCAGAACTACACCGTAAATTTTCCACTAAGGAAAACAGTATTCCCAGTGGCTATACAAGTTTTCCACTGCTCATGAAAGGATTTTTGTTGAACAAAGTCCAAAACTTTTCCGCCAATGCAAAAATCTCAAATACAATTTCACATAAGGACTCTAATCCTAAATGAATCAAAGCCTTTACATCACTGACAGAAAAGTCAAGTGGCAGCAGTAGAGAATCCCAAACAACATACTGTACCTATTAACAGAATTTCCTTTTCTGCTCTGAATTTTCACCACAGGTCTTTCACCTTTCTCTGTTTACACACTACTGCATTATACTATCCCTTCTGTCAGCAGAAATAGCTGCCACATTTTTTTTTTACTTTCCAGTTTCTCCAGTGTTTTTTTTTCATTCTGTGACATGCTCCTTCACTGCTGCTTGTAGCAACTGCCTAGATCCTGACTTATCCTTGTGCATCTAAAAATACTACCAACACTCCACCAGCACTTGCTGTGCCTGGTTCCTGTAAATCACTTGGCTCTTTTTTATCCAGCATTTCCTGTAAAACACCATTCTACAGACCACCTCCCTTAAGAACAATAATTGCAAATGGTAGGAAATCCCCTTCAGTATTTGTAACTTTCACAAGTGAAGCAACATTTACAAAATCTCCGTTTTCAGACTTTTCCATCTCCTTAATCTGCATGTCCTCCAGCAGCTCTCTCCTCATCCTGTCTCTCATTGTGAGCGGCCCTTTGGCGACACCCACAAGAAGAGAGTAGGGGAAGTTCCCTTGTGCCCTGGGCATATATCCGCTAGTCAGTATGAATACTACCTTGGGTAAGAAGTTAATAAATACAGTTCCAAAGACATATGTGCTATAAAGAGTGCCAATCTTTTATATTATTTATGTATTCGAACAAAAATAGCTTTCCAAACTTTTGTGGTATAGCACAAATATTCAGCATGCCAACTGTCAGTATAACATAAGTTATTTTTACTTCTCCCATTTCAAAATAGAATGTCATTAAACAAATAGTGTTTACAGTTAAGTCTACAATACAGTCATATGTTCCATAAAAACGCGTTTTCACCTTTCCACACAACTTTCCTCTGCTCTGCAGTGTCTCTTCTAGTAGTTTCAGAGTTTCTACAAACCTGCATTTATACCACACTGCTGCCCTTGTTATCCTGCTTCTTTCCTGAGCTTGCTCAGGCCTCCGCCATTCAACTCTTTCCCTCTCTCTTTATGCTTCTCTTGGTCCCTTTTTTTGTAAGAAGGGAGGCATGACTTCCTCTATTGAGGGAAAGTGTGGGAAAGTTGTCTATCACAGTGCTCAACCAGCAAAGGTCCACATACCACACAGTAGTTGCTACAGGAACACACACACACACGTTACTTTCAAATGACTGAACGTTCATTTTTTCGACCTGACTGAGCAGTCCCACAAGTGCATATGACTGAATATGCAAGTGATTGCAAAATACCTGTTTTTTTTTTTTTTAGTAGACTGCAGCAGGAATTAAAAACGTGCCCTTTCCCAGCTGTTATGTGATCTTGGAATCAACATATATATAAAGCTGCAAGGTTGTGTAGGATAACAACACATATTCCTGGTACCTAAACTGAAATAATCTCTTGTCTAGAAGGCTAGCAGGTGGAAGGGGACTGGGTTGTTGATAGGGTGTTAGGACATAGGTCACCTCAGGGGCCCACAAAAATGGTCCATATTGGGCACAACAATTGATTTAGCCAGCTGTGTATACAAGTTTGAAAGTGGGCTTGGTGTGAGTTAAGGATCAAATTGTATGGGAACACACAACGATACTTTAGTCACATGGCAGATAATACTAATCAGCCCAACAAGCAATGACATTTTTTTTTAATACAGCAGAAAGCTTCTCCAAAAGCAATTATTAATTTGAAAGATAAATATAAAATTGCTTTAAATCTATCAACAGCTGATGCAGGTTGTTTATTAATAAAAAAGGATAGGTTCTCTGAAATTTTGAAAACATTGATTGAATCCTAGACTCTGATTATGGCATTTTGTTTTGTATCAATTTATTTTAATTATGGTATGGACTGCTTGAATAATTTAAGCCCATGGAACTGAATGCCACTAGTATCTTTAAATATATTGCCCTGTACCCCTTCTTGCTGTCTGCCCTTGGAAACTTGAAAATTTCAGATCAGACAAAATAGCTCCATAGTGCTATATAGCTATCAGCATTGCCACTGAAAATAAATCTAAGAGGGCTTTCCTAATATGCACTGCATGCATGAAATGAAGAAAAGGTTGTAAATAATTGTGCAAGCAGAACTAAACATCTCTGATTAAAAGAAGTGTTGCAAAGAAACATCAGGTTCTTCAGCAGGGAATGCAGCCTAATGAGGGTTCTAACTGTATGCCTGATCAGTCAGCCAATACTAACGACATACAGCCTTAATTGTCTTGTCTGTGTAATTACCTTATAAGATGAAGTAAATCTACAGAAAAGAAAGTGTTTAAATCCACCAAGAGAAAATAAAACAGTGGTGAGAAAATGGGGTCGAGAATAAAACCTACACAACAGGGTACTTTTTATCTCATCTCTTCTAACATTAACAGACATATGCAGATATCCATGTTTTTGTATGCGGTGTTTTTAACCCTTCAGGCAACATTATTTAGTTAGTTATTTGATGCTACCTTGAGTTATTTGAACTCAGATACTCCAGAGGAATATCTTGCCTCCTTTGTATCAAACATTGTCAATGAATGTTATCTGTGACATGGTCCCTGCTCTGCATTGCTTGTCAAGATTCAAACTGTGCTGTTTTGAGACTTGCCCTGGGATTCATGAAGCTAGACGCTGGGACGGCTTCAGCTTTGTGCTGAGCATCCTCCTTACAGATGGTGCAGCAGCGCCACATGAATATTTATGAGGGCACACTGCCGCACCCTCAACGTGCACAGGAAACATGTGCGAGTGCAGGGGGTGTGTTTAAGTGCTCTACTGAGGCGTAAACATGCACCCACAGTTGCACAACTTACTATGCTTACTATTAGAGCCCGCCTCTAATAGTAAGCAATTAAGTCAGTGTCCGTGGATACTGAAATGTATGCTAAGCAGACAAGAGTGCCCACGAACACTGAAATAAACTCAAAGTAAACACACAAGCATGTAGTCGAATGTTGAGCCCCGTCCCTAGAACTATCACAATTAGATTCCCCCGTGTCCCTATTTTACATTTGTATTGTTTCATTATTGAAAGTGTAAGCGAAGCACAGCATGTTTGCACATCACCGCCTCATGCTTAGCGTAGCTTACACATCAAAATCATCCAAATAGAAAAGAACATGCAGAATCAATGTTAACGTTAATAGTGTAGTGGTTAGAGCATCCGCCTAACAAACAGGCATGCACGATTCGAGTCCCACTATAGCACATATCATTTTCCATATAGAATGTGTATATGAACATATTTATACATCCTTTTGCTGTATAACCTACATAATAACATGTAAATGTGAACTGGAGTACTGCATGAAATGTTTAACTAATGTCATTCAATCAAAATGGTAGTGTCATAATGAATAAGGCACCAGTAAGCAGGTGTAAGCACAAATAAGCAGTAGTAAACATATATAAGTACCAGTAATCAAGTCTAAGTGCATTTGCACGGATGTAAGCAGTGCCCACACACATTAAGCATAGTAGAAGCTAACTGAATTTAACAAACTGTAATTGGAAGATAGAACAGCCTACCGTCGCGCAAACATGCACACACCTGCTCACAACTGCTTAAAAGTGCTTTAACCACTCTGTATCCAATTGCACCTGTTCTGGCAGCAACAAAATAAATGGCCTCTGCAAAGGCAAACCCAGGACCCTGCACACCACAGCCAATGTGATTTACCACTAAGCCATGGCAGATATACATAAATCTGATGTTATCGCAAACATATCGTCCAGCACAGTCATGCAACAGCATAGGAAATGTATATAATTATGTAGATGTATGTACAGATATATAATACACACACACACATATATATATATATATATAAAGAATGAATGTCGTGACAATAAAGCATACAAAAAAAAATGAGAAGGGAATGAACAGCAACCCCAGTAATATTTACTGCTGTCAGCTTGTGTCATATCAAGCTGGGCAGGGGTGAGCAAATCACTGCTACCCACACCACAGGCAGGACACTACCAGTGGGAGCAACATTGTTGATCTGCTAAGTCTACTTTACAAACAATCACAGGGTAGTCCCTGGTGGGACTACCCAAAAACTGCTAGGCAGAGTGGACTTCCGACCATTACACAAGCAAGGGCAGGTATGTTCAAGGACCAAATGGTGGGAGAGCCTGATGATACATGGGTTGGGACAACATACGTGTAGGGTCCCTAATGCTGGGGAGAGGGCAATGTGGGGAGGTGTTTCATGGCTGTGATAGCAACCAGAGAATGGATGGCTTGCATGTATGTCGAACTCGGGTGGGATGGAGGAACCATGGGTATGAAATTATGGATCCAGGCATATCAGGGTTGGATGGCCTGGTTCTAATTGGATCGCCCTGTGGATGTCACAGAGTTCGTTATAAGTATATATGCATACACACATGCATACATCTATATGTAGAAGTACATTCCATGTAACACATTCATTCCTTTTGCAGACATAAATAACATGAAAGTGCCCCTACAAACCTCGACAGTAGATAGAATAATAGGTTGTGCATAAGAGGGAAGGGATGAATCTGCAAAAATGCAGAAGTGTGTACATTGTCCGAAGTCAGTGCTGTTCTCAAAAAATCAAATGTGAGGACTTTCTCACACATGGAATCATTCCTGTGATCTGCCTGCTACGGCAACGCCAATCACTAAACCGGTCCTATTTGTAATATAATTTTGCCGAACACGTACATTATTAGCTCTCATGTGTAACGTGTGTGTTACCACATAGTCATAGTTATTAATTTATTGTAGTGTCATGTTAACGGGAGTAATGATGTAATGACATATAGAGTCTAATCTTGAAATAAAGACGTGTGTCCCAGGTGGAACAACCCAAAAATTGTGAATAGTGTCCTATTGGTCACTTATTTTACCAATGTGTGTGGACTAAACTTCTGGGATGTCTGAAGATACATGGAGTGAGTCAACCCATGGGATGGGTCTACAGGAGTAGGGAATGGCCAATGTGTAGTGGTGTGGATACACCGTGTATCCAACTGGAGAATGGATGACTGCTGTACCAGTGGAGTCTTGGGGTGGGTGTTTGGGGAACTAGGATCCATGGGTATATGGGTATATATTCAAATGAAGCAGCACAGCAATAGTGTAGTGGTTAGAGCATCCACCTAATGAACAGACATTCCCATTCCGAATCCCACTGCAGCACATACCATTTTCCATTGGTAACCCGTATATGAATATATCTTGACATCTGTCTGCTGTATAACCTGCATAATAACAATTAAAAGTGAAAATACAAAGAAATCCAAATGGATAAACCACCACTCAACACTTAAAATAAGAAAAAAATAATAAAACAGCCACCAAGGACTAAACGTAGGTCTTCACTATTTTAATAAAACACAGAACCAAATAATTAAGCGCTTTCACCAGGCATAAACATCTGGCCAGCGGTTATTGCCTGGTGAAAGCGCTTAGTTATTTGGTTCTGTGTTTTATTAAAATAGTGAAGACCTATGTTTAGTCCTTGGTGGCTGTTTTATTATTGTTTTCGTATTTTAACAATTAAAAGTGAACTGGAGCGAAGTGTCATTGTCATAATGAGTAAGGCACTAGCAAGAAGGTTTAAGCATAAATAAGCTGTAGTAAGCATATATAAGCACCAGTAAGCATTGTAAGTGCATTTGCATGGGGGTATGCATTGCCTTACAGACACACACACACACACACACATATATATATATATATATATATATATATATATTTATATATATATATATATATAGTTGCAGACATATATATATATATATATATATATATGTGTGTGTGTGTGTGTGTGTTTGTGTGTGCGCGTAGATATGCACAGATATACAGCTTAGATAGGAAACAGCACACAAGAATGACATGTTCACAGGCTGTGCCAATGGAAGTGAGTGGCCAAAGCAAGAAACATGTAACACGTAGCATGACCCCCCCCCCTCCAGCCGGATGGAGAAAACATACACACAAACCCACAAACAATGTAAATAGTCCACTGCTCCCCAGACCACAGGCAGGACACAACCGGGGGGGACAGAGTGCACCCATGAAATCTAATCTTAGAACAAAAATTGACATATAACCAAAGGAAGCCGATACGATGAACATTCTGGCTGGGGTGTGTACATACCCGGAATACAAGGGTGGGAAAGCCTGATGACCCATGGGTAGAGACAACGTATGACATGAGTCCCGTGAAGTGGAGAGTGGGCAGCGTGTAGTGGTGTGTTCAGATCTGACCTGCACCCAGAGTAAGCATGGGTGCAGTAGAGGTGGTGCGGGTTGGGGAACTATGGGTAGCTAGTTATGGGTCTAGGTGTGCAGGTGTTGGCTGATGTGGGCCTATACGGACAACCCCAGGGATGTGAGCAAAAGTGTTCATTGGGCAGAGGTGTCACCCAATGAACAGCCACACCCGCTACAAGTCCCACTGCAGCAAAGTCTAATCTACATGGCAGAGAATGGTATAACCAGTTGTAGATGTATATATGTAGAGGAATGTGTGTGCATATCTACCCATAGCAACCTGGAGATATACCTCTCCCTCTCCGTAGTACAAATGTATACATGCAGAGACAGAATACATATACATACCCACATATAGATATATACATATGCATACACCCATATGTTGTTAGATATACATAGACAGCAATATATAAATATATACATGTATGCATTCATATACAGATATATATATATATGTATATAGTAATGTAGATATATATATACATATATATATATATATATATATATATATATATATATATATGTGTGTGTGTGTGTGTGTGTGCAAATATACACATGTAAATAGCTAGGATATGATACAGCAGTTACAAATTACATATGTTCACAGGCCGTGCAAATGGGGGTGAGGGGTCCAATCAACAAACGTGTAACATGTAGCATCAACCACCGCCACCTAGACAGGTGAAACATACAAACACATGATACAAGTAAACACACCACTGCTTCCCAGACCACAGGCAGGATACTACCAGTGGGAGAGACCTGCCAGGTCTAATCTTGAAACAATGACATCAATGTCCCTTGTGGGACACCCCAAAAACTACTGATCATAGGAGTCAATCCTTGTAATGATTCATCAAACCAGGCTGTAGACGTACATGGACCAGTAGTAGGTTGTGCAAGCCTGATAACCCATGGGTTGACACAATGTACGACATGGGTCCTGACATGTGGAGAGTGGGCAGTGTGTAGTGGTGTGATTAGACCCCACCCGCACCCACAATAAGGATGAGTGCTGTAGAGGAGGGGCAGGTGGGGGAACTATGGGTATGCAATTATGGGCCTAGGCATGCAGGTGTTGGCTGGTGCAGTTGTATTAGGACCACCCCCAGGATGTAAGTAATATTCCAAAATGGGCAGAGCTTACGCCCATACCTCTCAACCCCTAAGAGCAACACCACTGGACAGAACATAAACTGTTGGGGGAACAAATAGGGACAGAAAGCACATATTCCACTTAAAACCTTAGAAAGCTGATAGAATAATAGGTATACATTAGCATGACTCGACTGAAGGATGTGGAGTCTTAAACCCAATTACTTCTCGGTATTTAATGGTGTCAGTTCCCAGGTATTTGCCAGACAGGTGCAGATTGTAAGAGGAACAAACCACACCAGTAGTATGAAGCAAACTCTGGACAGGCCATGGATTCTGTACAGTTGACCGGCATGCTTACGCCTAATGGGCACCCATTCCTGATATGGGTCCCACCGCAGCACAGTACAGTTTAAATGGCTAAGTACAGTATGACCATATGTGTCGTTGCATAACCCACTACACAACATCTACGAACACATGGTCGCAACATCCCACTGTAGGCATGTAAGCCGATGTAATAGGCATCACAAGGTATTATTGTAGCCCTCACCCCCACCCAGGGGTGTGAGTGTCAGATGCAAACACCAAATGCAGTGCATGCAGCGGGTGTAAGCCTGTTTGGCCACCGGTATACGAGTATCACACTGGTGAAGCAATGCAGTGGCTGAGTGTAAGAAACTGTAACCGGAGGTTTGCATTGCTTAGCTCCACGCACACCTGCTCACAACTGCTTTAAAGTGCCTTAATCACTCTGTACCCAACACCTCATGTTCTGGCCAGCAACAAAATAAACAGCCTCTGCAAGGCTAGAACTCAGGACCCTGTACATCACAGTCATAGTAGTTACCCATTACGCCATGATAGCAATACATATAAAGGAGGTATCATCAAACTAATCCTCACCACAGGGAAATCAAATCAAACGTGAAATGAATCTATGTACAGTGTAATGTTCTATAACCTGCCACAGAACATATATATGTGAATTGGACTACTGCAGTAAACATAGAGTTGAGGTGTCACTGTAATAAAGTTATGAAGTCCCCAGGACCCCATACAGTGTATGTACACATGAATGACAGATACCAGACACATATATAACCTGTAATGAATAAGACATAGCTTAGCCTTTTCAAAACCGGCCAATTATGGAAAAGTGCGGACATCCGGCCCTACTTAAACTGAAGAGGTGGGAATACAGCTCATAACTGGTTGTAGCATCCCCCTGCAGGCAGAATGGCTGGAGTGGGAGAAGGCACTCGCTTTAGAGCTCAGCACTGGGGCATCCAGGAGTCCAAATTCATGATATGGCTCCTGGTAAAGCACCATGACAGGAGAGTACTGCAGGGCCAGTACCAGGGCTCGCAGTACAAAATGGATGCCTGGGACAGTCTCGCCCGTGACCTCACTAGTGCCACAGGTATCCCTCGAACTGGTGAGCAGGTCAGGCACCACCATGCAGACCTAAAGCGGCAGAGGGGGGATGTCCTGGAACAGTGGATCCAGGAAGCAAGGCAGATGCAGAATGCCCCAGAACTGAGTAAGTACTCCTTCACTATGTAGTTAATAATTGTCTAGCTTGTGTATACTATGGATAGGTATGGCTAAATATCACTGTACTTCTCTGACAGCTGCAGATGAGCATGCTGTGAACCAGCAAACCTATGATGCTAGGCTGCAAAGGATGAGTTGCGTGGCAGGTTAGTAAATAGCCTGCATGTACTGTCATAACAAATAAATGTAA